>NW_010408525.1:0-3790 GCF_000710305.1 Buceros rhinoceros silvestris | reverse complement strand
GCCTTTTATTTCTAGTCTATAAAAGAAATAGGTGATTAGGAAGGATGTCAGCAAGACAGGGAGCAGCTAGTGCTTTGGGATACAGAGAAAAACATGAAAAGAAATAGCATCAAATAAGTGAGTAGTTGATTCATCAGAAAAGAAATATGTTTCAGGGTTAATAAATATCACCAATGAATTTTGGGAAACATAATTTATGGAAAACTGACTGCATTATTTCATGAAAAGAAAAATATTTCACTATGACATTTTCACAGCAGAGGGGTTTAATTTCCATTTTGACATGATTTTTCATTTTAATTAAAAGTAAAACCCAAAGTAAACCAAAACATTTCAATTTCATTTCCATAATATTTAATTCAAGATTATGTTCCTGTTTTCTTTTTGGTTCCACGAGAAAAAAGCTAGAGAAAATGTTGCTTCAGCGTAATCCAAACTGAACATTTTTCACAGGTTTTCTTTCCAGCTACTGACCCGAGCAGTATCTATACCACACAGCTTTCCCCATCATTGCTCTGCTGAGGCTCTTGGCAAAGTGCAGGAAGTGAGAAGAGAGATGATGCACAGACAGGATTCAAACTGTTAAGAGGTCAGAGCAGGGATTTGGTTCAGGCATAGCTGAAGAGAGAAGCGATCACAGGAAGCAGGATGCAAAGCCAAATAAAGTCAGTGGGAGATTCTCCATTGACTTCAGTGGCGGCTGAATCTGAACCAAACCGACAGAGAGGTGTGAAAAATGAACAATGGGGCATGAAGAAGGAAAGGACAGAGAGTGATGTGGAGTGGGGGAAAATACCATCTGCTCTACTTGCCGCAGTTCTAGGAAAGTTAAGTATACTCTTTTAGCTGCCAACATAATCTCAGCATCCCCCTCTAACTTTGTGATTTGAAACACTGAGCACATTGGGGAGACATAGGATTTTACAGCTGATGCTAACAGCACGCTTGCTCAAGCTGGGGAAGTTGTTCATATATAATACGGTGCCATTTTCCCGTGCATCTACTATAAAATACGTAACCTAAAAGCTTTCACAGAGTTAAATAGACCAAGCAGATGGACAGGGAAATTAAAAGAAATTGGCAAGGTAGAAAAGATAAATGGTCAACTGAGATTTGAAATGAAGAAGAAAGTCAATGAGGCAGAGAGTCACAGTGAAGCTATTCCAGATGGTAGGGGCTGCAAAGAAGGCAGTTCTCAAAACACTGGTGAAATTCAGACCAAGAGAGAGGTTCAGTGGCAGGGAGAGCATGGAGGTTCTGAATCCACCTAATCCTGTGATGATGTTTGGGTCAGAAAAGAGGTCACAACTCAAGAGAAGGACTTCAGTGACCCAGCAGAGACCAAGCTGCTTCTCTCGGATTATAAAACCTCAGCTTATGCATGACACTGTCCACACCCTGCCTACTGCTAAGCTGCTTGCCGCACTGCCTCTTCCTCATGAATCAATGGACAATATCATTCTATGTGGGAGAACCAAAAAAGGCCAGAGCCAGCTGTCCAAATACGAACAACTCTGAATAATGGGAACATTCAAAACCCAGACTTGCATCAAGTTCTACCTGACCAAGCCCTCCCTGTCTGGATCTGAACTCCTTTTCTTCAGAGTGGCTTTTTCTTCCAGCCAAACAGCTAACTGGCCAGAGTTTACAGAGTTGAACTGTAAACAGTAATAGGGGTTAATGTGCTACAGTGTGTTATCTCGACGGCTACAAAGATAAAACTATGCCTAGGTATAGCAACTGCTAAGTTACAAAGGATTTATCAAGTGTGTGTTGGCTTTAACAACTGCAGATTAGTTGTCCCAGAGCAAGTCCAGAGAATCCATTGTTGTGACTGTTTTAAGATGTTCTCCTTACCCTGCCCTAAGCAAAGGTGCCTGCTCACACCCTTTGAGCACCACAAAGCAGAAATTGTCAGCTTAAACCATCTTCAGTGGCCTGTTATATTCCTCAAAGAGATGCAGCATTCTGGTCTAAACTCTGTTGAATGAGAGACTGGGGTCTGTTTCTTTTTTTTTAACACTATATTTGGAGGTAATGCTAATAAGGTGAAGGATTGTACTGCTGCAGTCCATTGCAGAGACTGCACAATTCTACAGCTCCATTTTGTGATCTGTGTAACTGAACCTTCAACATCAATTTCCCTGATTATAACTCCGTGTCACTGAGCAAATGGCCATCAAAAGCCTCTCCCTCCTTCTTCTGATTTCCTGAACTTCAAAATGGAATATTAAGTGCCATTTAGTCACTGACAGTAGCAACACCCCATTTATCAGCCTATTAGGTGCAGCAAGTAACACTAATAGGGGTGAATGTAAAATAACAAAAGCCTAGCACCCATGTTGCTTACTCCCTGTTGAAAGGGATAATTCAGTAATTACTGACCATGCCTCATTTAGTAGCCTGGCCAGAGGATAGGAAGTGGGTTATTCACAGGATTTCAGGGGGCTAAATTAAGCACCTGCTGTTATATTTTTACCTTCATTGTATATTTTTGCATGCTCTAATGGCCAAATTTCACCACAGGAATCTCTCTTTCAGGAACTTCATACAGGGATCTCAAGATTTCTCACACACGCTAAAGTCAGAGCAACTCATATAAGATATTGCTTGTCATTCCCCACACCTTGAGGTTGCTCTGAGACCTGTTGTTTCCATTCAACTTGATAAATCACTGGTCTGGCGACACAAGAAGTAACACTAAACCTGCGCAATACATGCCGCAATACATACTTGATAAGGGATATTTTTATGATCGTTTCCTCAACAGGAAACCACACACATGCCTAGAAGAGATACTGTGTATAGCAGAGTACTTTGAAATTACCCACCAGATTGCCAGCTACTGTAAATAATTTCCTGAATTGAAATAGAAGGTCTTTGTTAATTTATGTCATAAATATATCAAAATCTTTATATATTGATATTAAATCTGGCTTCATGGAAAAAAAGTGTACTGAGGAAATGGTGCTGCAACGCCTTTACGTTTGCTGTCTTACAGACAGCTCCATATTTCACACCTCATCCCAATGAACTGAACCTCTTCAGTCCCATTAGGAAATGGTGGCAGAAGGATCTGGGCACATCAAAGTCTGCTGCCTATCAAACCACAAAGATCTTAGCTGAAGCAAAAATAACGTACCATGTGAAAATTGGACAAGATCTTTGTGCATCTGCTTTATGGCAAGCTCTTCCCATTCCAGTCATCTGTGGGCATATCTACATTAGTGCTCAGCATTCAGCAGGGCATTTTGAATCACGTCTATCAGTTGTACCTGCTTCTGTTCATATCACAGGGTGGTCTCAGCACAAACTGGATTTCGAATCAAACTAAACTAGAATTATTGCTCCAGGGCTTCATCTGATATGTTCCAGTCACGAAAGGGCAGTTGTGGGACTGGGTTTAGAACCACTGCAAAGTGAACCTCTTGAAACATTTACACCATGGATCTGGGGTTCTCAGTCGCCACCTTCTTGCTATACAAATCTGTTTGTACAGGCTGTAGTATTTGCTAAAATAGACATAGCTTATGCGTACTAAGTCCAAATATTAAATAACAAACAGAAGTGATGGCAATACGGCAACAGAGACTCAGGACGGGAACGAGATGTACATTTCCTAGAAAACTTGACTGCAACAAGTACAAAGATTATACAACTACATGAGAATTTGGATTTCTTCCGCATTTTGCCTTGGGTTAGAGAAAATAAATTTAAAAAATCTAACGAATAAAGGAATTGGCTAGTGTAATCAGTGTTATCACAGATCAGGAGATGTTAATGTCCTGGG
>NW_010408524.1:0-5973 GCF_000710305.1 Buceros rhinoceros silvestris | reverse complement strand
GGTGGGCAGGAGGGGATAAAATCTTCCCAAAAGGATTCTCTCTTTTATGCAGTGGTCACCAAATAGCGCTCCTGAATACACTGGAAAAGTAAAATATTCCCTTTGTTCAGAAAGAGGGGATTACTATTCGTCCACAGTTGGTTTTCTACTCCAGCAATCTTTTCCAGTTAATTATCCACTAACTCGGTTGTTCAACTGTTTGACTGTCTTCAAAAGTTGAGTTAGCACATCTTGCTCATTAATGTTTTATTTTAACATACTGTTGGCATGTTCAGTTGTTAACACATCAAAGAATCTTGCTCTACAAATATTGTAACAAACACATTTCTCAATTCATAATATTTTAAACTGTGGACAACATCAATCTGCATACAAACATCACACCACTGACAGCACACTGCTGTAGATACGTGCACAAGTAAAAGATGTTGTACTCAACTGCTTGGTGAACCCACTGCACGCACTTAAATACCACGATAGAACTACTTATTAAGGAGGAAAAAAACAAAAGAAACATTCTTCATCATCACCTTTCATACCATCGCAATCTCTCATGAAGAAAATTACCCATTTTCATCCCAATCGATCTTTTTCCTCAATCCCTCTTTTAGAATTATTTTAAAATCACTGCCACAGCAAAGCATTATTTCATTGGAAAATAAACTAATTCATACTTGGTTGCAATGAGGATTCATCACTAAAGGCTGCAGGCCTTGACTCAGGCTAACTCCGACCATCCCACCGAATGTCTGTGACAAGCAGGTCTAGGAGTCTCTGGTTTGTTTTGAGCGATTTGAAGTGCACTTGGGAAGGAACAGCTTCCACAAGTCTTCTGCTGTGTGTCTCAATGCTGAGGCACTCAAAAACACTGTTCTTGTGAGTAGTGACTACTGAATGATAGCTTAGATGATAAACAATAAAGATGTACCAGGACCTCTTTTTTTTTTGTCTTTTAATTAATGTAATGTATCATCAAGTTTGCTTCAAGTGAAGTTTTACGCTTTGGAATAAGTCAAATTATCTTTTTCTAATAGAAAAAACCACAGTCATATTATTTATCTGGATTTTGCATGTTCCTAGTTACATAAACGCAAGCTTGCTTTTGCCTCTAGAAAGGTAAGGGCAGTTTGGGGGACTGTGGCCAAAAGTATTGATGCTGAAAGGGCGGGTTACCTTTTCTCCTCTTGCTGTACCAGCTACATGAAGTTGTACCCCCCATTTTGTTTCTTCCTGACTCAAAGACGTCAGTAGGATGCAATTTCTCCATGTGTACTTGAACCTAACATCACATTTTGATAGACTTGCTGTTAGCCAGCTAAAACACATTTCCAGCACTAGCAGAATGCCAAATTCTGTCAAGGGGCACAAGAGAGCTAATTTTATCTTTTATAAAATAACGATTAAGTCCAGTCTTTCCTCCCTCAAAAAGTTCCTATTTTAACTGCCACATTCTTTTCTGCCTTTTTGAGGCAGACAGTTAATACCGCCCCAGCTATCAGGCAGGTACTAATTTATGCTTATGGAATAAAGAAGGTACCGGCCTTTTTCCAAAGAAATATCAACTTAGCAGGTTTTTTTAAAATCTATTCACACTTCTGCTTTTTGAACACAAAAAGAAGGTTAAACTGTAGAGTTGTAACTATAGAGACAAGTCACAATAAACAGACTAACTCACGAAGCCTGTGGAAGAAAGGCAAGATTGCTGGTCTGTGTTCCGTATTCATACAGAGCTGGAAGGAGCGTCCCAGCTAAAAAATGCAGCGTCTGTGTAGCTCCAGCATCATACAGTTAGTACTTGTCATCCTCAGAGCTCGAAATAACGCAGCGTGTTCATTTGCAGAGGAAAGAATGGGTTTTCTTCAGAAAATTGGATCTCTGTGCTGATAGCGCAAGTCTACAAATAAGCTTAAGGTTTATAAAAATGGGAATTAAAGATACCATCAGACAACCAAGAGAGAATTAATCAAGTAAGTCAGAAACTAATAAAGAGATAAACATTTCAGTGTAAATCTTTAATCCAATACTGCTCCCTAATTTCTTAAATCCTGCCTAATTTCTTAAGGCAAAATCTTCAGAGACCACAGTAATACCAATGAATAGCCAAACTAGCACGAGGTACCTCTCCTTTGCTGGTCAGTGGGCAACGGCTCTGAAGGGCGCGATTTTATCTGAAATCCACGCAGCCACCAGCCCACTGGTACTTGGCTGTAGCGTAACGAATGCTCTTTGGCAACCCAGACTCCAGGGGCAGAGGCTGTACTTGCTGGCAGCCAGCCTCAAAATGGGGTCACACACCGACTGCCCAAAACGAGACACAGCAAACCAGCCACCATCTACACCTGTGACACAGCCATCAGTGGGGAGTTCTGACACCCCAGTACACTGAGGAAGCATAATCAAACCAATTCTTCCAAGGAAAAGGACAGGAACCCCAGAGAGAGTTTGCCTTTGTGGGCACATGCACCCGTTGCTTTCTCCCTTCCTCCCAACTGCTAGCGCACCTCTGCCTGCCTTCTCCCGTCCTAAGAAGTTTTACCGATATCAATCCGTTACAAAGGATGCTGCAGGATGGCCTTTGCTTCAGTGATATTTTTGTGGGCCCTGCAAGTTCAAAACATTTATTTTTTCATTCTTTTCCCCTTTATTGGGAGCCAAAGCATAGGGAACACCATTTTCAACTTGACCAACATGGGTAAATATAAACCCGGCTGATGCTGATGCTGTTGCGTTTCTTCTATTTCTGACAGCCTGCATGGCACGTGACTGGACCTCTCCTTCCTCCTTCGACATAAATATTGTAAAAATTAAAATATGAACAATCTCAGCACAGATCTTTAAGGCAAGAGATTATAGAGTTAAAGATTTTACAGAGTTACAGATTTTACAGAGTTACCCCGGTGAAAGATCTGCCACAGGCTTTAAATAAAACCTTAACAGTTCTGCCTTTAACCACACTATATGGCTAAGTCAAAGACCTTCAGTACATGGAGGAGGTATGACGACACAGTCTGCAAAAACCACGCTGTCCTGTTCCTGTTGTGCCCTTCTCCATCCTGTGAAATGTCTGACATTTTTAATTTTTCCAGAACCGCAATAACTCTTGCCGAGTTGATTCTTCAATCCCCTCTTTAAGGAAAGTTATACAGGTGAAACGGCTGCTGTACCCTACCGCCCAGCAGAATAGCTGGCTTTAATGAGCCTGGGTGTAATGAATCTGTGTTCAATCGCTTCATCCTTAGCAGCACCCGGGACCCTCGGGTGCACACCATCTGCTCCTACTGACCCCGCTGCTCTTGGATTTTTTTCCACTGATTCCAGCACTTCCTCTTCTGGCACAAGCTCTCACATTCCCTACCTGCTCTGTTACCTAGCCTCTTATATCGAAATAACCTCTCCGAGCAAGCCACCTTTTAAACCAAACAAAACCCTTGCCTCTTCGCTGTTTGGGAAGGCGCGTCGTGCCTTTCCCACAGGAACTGACGTACTCATCAGCAGTACTTCAGCCGGGATGTGCCCACATGATTTTTGCCTAGACTGCAAACCCTGCCACTACAGTTAAGGAAAGTGGAAGGAAATTTCCCTGTGATTCTTGTGAGCATCTTCCTGATCAACCAGAAATCTCAGTCAAAGACTGTGTAAGGAAAGGCTCCTTCTTTCTCAAAGATTGATCCCACACATTACACACGTACAAATCCCTGAAGACAACAGCACAGGTTCAAGACTTTGCCGTGGCACTAAATGGCAGTTCTGGAAGTGCACTGAGCTATAAAACTGCTCCTCTATGAATAACTTGAGAATAAAAAGCTGTAAATTGCACACTGCTTACAGAACAGCCCATAGCTGCTGCTTGTTACAGCCCAAGCAAGGGCCGGGGAACAGTGTCACGTACCTTCTGTACTGGGTAGGCTCTGCTAAGCAGAAATCTAGAACTGGTTTCCAGTCCAAATCTCCCCATTTCTGACATGGCAAAATTCAGCGCGACTACTTCTCAGTCGGTCAGTAGGGATGCCTGCATGCTAAGCACTAATTGCGACAGATGGGGATTTTTAAAAGCATTTATAAAAAAAAAAATAAAGAAAAGAAAACTTTCACGGTCAAAAATTATTTCAATGAAAAAGAAGGCAAAAGAGCCACCTCTACCTAAACTGGGTGTTCCCTGTACCAGCAGAAACCATATACCACAAACCGCTCAGTCTGGTTCCCATAACTGTTAGAACTGTAGTGGGTTTTAAACAGTAACCGTTAGACTGCGTTTTTGGAGAGTGATAGAAGACAAAGTATCAGCAAATATCTCAATGTTGTGGGGTTTTCCCTACCAAAACACTCACATTTCCAATTTTTTTTTTAAAAAAAAACACATTACATTAATTAATTTTTTTCTTAAGACCCAGTAAAATGTTAGTAAGGATACCTGACAGAGATGGATTTTGAGGACAGGCGCTCTAGCCGTAGAGCGGAACACCACTGTGATTAGTGCCATATAAACAGAAGGGGCAGGGCAGGAAGGAGGAAGAGAAACAGCCCCAGATCCCACAGGCCTTATTATCTGAATACTACTCAAGCCAATTACATGCTTATTTTCCAGTAATGTTCTCCTCACAGCATAAATATACCTGGAAATAATCTAAAACAGTAAAAAACAACACAACATTAAAAAGAAACAAAAAACCAAACCTTTCCAGGCTTAAGTCATACATTACTACTGAACTGACCCCAGAACAGACTATGATAATAATACATTAATAAACTTCACTTAAATGATAAGGTAAGGAACTACATAGCAAAAATAAGAGGTTTTTTCCACACTTCTTTGGAAAATGAAGTGACTAATGGTCAAGTCACACAAATTTACTAACAGGGCTTTAGCAAGTTTCCTAAATGTGCCTTCTTATTTGAAATTAAATGCTGTCTTCTTCATCTTTGCAAAAGACCCACTCTTGGTGCCAGATCTTTGTGAAATTTCTATTTTCACCGCTCAATTTAACTGCAAGACCAAGGCCACAGCGTGGTTCGAAATGAAGTAGTACTACAGCGCTCAGTAACATTTTTGCTTTACAGATCTGGTAAACAGCACAACTAAGAGAGCAAAAATATCCTCAAAGATCCCTAAAATATCATCACTTTTGTTCAGAACCACCCATGTGATGTGAATTTATGTAAAGTCGTTATGAGATATCCTGACAGCTATCAGAAAGCAGCAGAGGAGTTTAGAATCCTCCGGCGGTGCCCAGGTATAACTAAACTTCAGTTTCAACATAACTTTTCTTCTGCCCGATAAAGACAGAGTACTGAACAACAGGATTCCTCTAAATAAAAACACAATAAAATAGGAATACTCTGCCCCTGTTTGTTTAGTTTATTCCAGAAGAGCGGAAGAGGGGAGAGGGTCTCATCCGGTCGTACCGCTCCTACAGCCCATTAGTCGAATTACTAATCCACAGGTGGACAAGACCACAAGTCCGGTTCTCCCCTGTCACTGGAAACAGCACCGAGCCTTCTCTCACCCTGACCGAGCTCCTCCTCGAAACGAAGGAGGGTTTTGCCGAACAACCTCCGCGGGGACCTCTTCGGAGACCCTGCTGCTCTGCTGGTGCGGGAGACCCTGAACTTCCTACCTATTTAGGCATTTGAAGCAGCACATCATCTTACCTACAGAATTTTTTCCACTGAAACAACACTTTTCCAAATTATCAGCGCTAAGCCAGGAATTAAACACACCGTGCATCCTGTACAGCTCTGCGAACACAACTGTCTTGATGAGATTCGGGGGCCTTTTGGAGGAAGTTAATGACACCAGCGATCTGACCCGGGCGACCGCATTCGGACGCCGAAGGGCTGCGCGCCACCTCACCCCTAGCGCGGTGACTGTGTGTCAAAGCACGAACAAGCAGCGCGTCGCCTGTCCCGAACACACAAGCACCTGGCAGGAAGAACCGAACACCGGCACTATGAGGAGCTCGTCTGAATGAAAGA
>NW_010408523.1:0-1403 GCF_000710305.1 Buceros rhinoceros silvestris | reverse complement strand
ACATTTGCTACTCACTACTTTGGGTTTTTTTCCTTTTTTTCATTCCCCCTTTCCCTTTTGGTTTGTAATCATATACATATAGAATATAGTTGTGTGGCTTTATTGTATATTAAAGTTTGTTTCAGCTATCCGAGCAGACCGAGGTGTGAATTTCTTCCTTTCTCTATTAAATCCCTGCCTGTCTCTATCAGGACAGAGGGATTCCATTAAGGTAAATCGAGGAGTGGGTACCCCGGTCCCATAACCCTTAACATCTGAACACTCAAACTCCCCCCCCACAACATCTGCTCACCTCATTTCTGCCCTTTCTTCTATGATGAAACTAGCTAAAGGAGATACCACTTACCAAGTCTCTTGTATTGTTTATATTAAGGGGGCAGCAAACTGTGCAATGCAGCAGGAACGAGAAACTATTACTTGAAGCCACATTGCACGTGGGAGCTTCTTAAACCAGTACAACAGCCAGCATCTCCTGAATGACCAACTGTCCAAAGAAAATGTCTAAAAATAGAGGATGAAAGGGCACACCTCTGAGGGAGTAATTGTTTTGGAGAGAGGAGAGGCAGAAAGCAAGCACACACATCTATAGCCGTGAAGAGGCAAAGCTGTGGTTTGGACTGAACCCCTGGACAGGCTGGAGGACAGACTGAGAAACACGGGGAGGGAGGAGATTGGGCGAGATGTAAAGAGCAGTGCGTGCAGTGACTTCCATTTACAGAAACAGTAGTGGCCCTCCGCGTGGACTAGTTTTTGTTTGCATGTACCTGCACCCCAGTCTTTTTCTGAAAAATAAATAAAACCTCTACACAGGAACTGCAGAGCTTCATTAACCACCTGCTGTTGGCAAACACTATCCTTCGGTTACATTGTAACTCAAACCACCTTTTAAACCTATAATTCCTCTTTGTATTTAAGAGATTTTTCTTACTGAAAGATATTGAGAGAAACGTCACCAATGCTAAAAGGTAGGCAGCATTAGCACAGGGAGATAAGGAACGATTTCAGGCTGTTCGGTTACCTAGCAACGTCCCTTGCAGTTGCCTAATAGTATTTTGGAAGCGCAGAGGCTCCAGATCTGCTGAAGTGAAGGGAACGAGGGGCTGGCAAGTAGCCGAGTTCCGCAGCCCAGCCTGAACACAGGACAGGGCTGCTTCCAGGCAAGATCAGGGAGACAAGAGCCAGGTAACGCGGTAAAGGGTGGAGGAACAGCCCTGCTCGGGGCATTTCTTCCCTAAAAGTGCCTGAAAAGGCAGAGGAGGCACCACCACAGAACACCTCACCACTGACGAATGATGAAAGGGAGCTGGCGCTCCTCGCTCTCCCCTTTCTGCCCTGTGCCATTTTTTAACCCACACACCTCAAAGCCCTGACCAAGCCACCAAGCCCGGCAAGGTGAGCGGACC
>NW_010408522.1:0-12002 GCF_000710305.1 Buceros rhinoceros silvestris | reverse complement strand
TCTCTTGCAGTTGTCTGAGAACAAATACCATTTCTGTGGTACTTCTGTTGGCTCTGACATTACACCATCACTGATAAGACACTGATGCCCCCAGGACTAGGCCTTCTTCAGCAGAAGTCCTCACCTAGAGGCTTCTTGGGCTTCTTTATATATTTGTCTGCATTGCAGGGTGAGAGGTGTACATGTGGACCTTAGGTTCATATCCCTTGAGGTGAGGAGATCTAGTACCTAGCCTTCTTTTTCTTGGGGTATTTTAAATACTAAGTTATAACAGAAAACAGACCCAAGAGCAGCTTTTATGTTAAAGCACAACTAGACTTTCTACTTCCAGCAGGGAGAATGTGGGTGACTTGATGTCTAGATCTAAATTTCTTCCTTCTTACAAGTAGGTTCCTACCCATCAAGAAGAGAGTGTTTTTGAGGACACTAGTCTCTAACCAGGTTAGGAGCTGTACACACACTGTGGAAGAACATACTGGCTTTTCCATTGAAGACTTTGGGTAACGCTAGGGTATGGACAGTGCAAAATGTTCTCCGTGATTTAGGTGCAACTTTGGTTCTTAAATCACCACTTAGGTTGGATACAGAGGGATGGTATTTTTGAGCAAAGAAGCTAGGGATGGCATAGTATCACCAGCCTTCAGGAGTGGATTTTTTAAAGTAAAACCATAAATCTTGCAGAAGTCCTAATAAACATTGCAGCATAATTTGATAGACCTTATATATCAGAGAAATACATTTTTTCCTTTCCCAAATCCTGCAAATGTTAATATGCTTTTTATCTGCCAAAGATAAGGTAAGAATTTAGTTTACCGAAGGCTGAAATATAATCCCGTGTTAGTGGGACCACTAGCAAACATGCAATCTCAACTACCGGCACAGCTAAAGCAAGCAGGAATCCTTCATTAGAGGAAGAACAATATTCTGCAACAGTTTCTGTTCTCTTTCCTAGTAGTACTTCATTAGTGTTCATGGGAAAGTAATTATTTACTTCTATGAAGTAAAATGATAAAATGTTAGTAATTGACATTTCAGTTTAGGGAAAAAATAAACCAGGCAGAGATCTGAAAGAAAGCTTCTGAATACTCTGGAAATGCAGGTCAAATTTGTATCTTGGCAGCCTAGTAGCCTCCCTTAGTAACTTGTTGCATCTCTTTCCATGCAGTATCTGATGACACAGTAGGACTTTATGTGAAAGTGTGGTAACAGGTAAGCATGCAGCTGAGAAGGTGCAGACTCCTGGGCTGCTGATGTCAGCACTGTGTCACTTACGGGGACTAAAACTTTTCTTTCTGCTATCTGGACTGCTGGAATCTGTATGAGCTGAGAGCATCCACTGTACTATGACTAAGTGGTGGAATTGTCTGTCCTCCAGTAAGAATTCAACAGTGGGTGTAAATGCTATTTTTCTTTAAAGCTATCAGTATTTATAAACAACTTTTAAAATTAGCCTGTGCAATGGACTGGAGAAGACTGTTTCCAAGCTCTGTGACAGGTTTCTTTGAACCTGGTGGCTTTGCTGAAGGTACTGCATCTTGTTAGAGCTAAATTAGGGAACAGGCATTGTTCTGGGATTTGGAACAAATTGCTGAAATTAACCTCAACAAGAGCCCACTATTACCAGAATAGTTTGGTCCGTAGGAATCTGAAGACAAGTTTAGCCCAATAACGTTTTATTGTTAACCAGAATTATGTATAGTGTGAGGTTAAAGCAAATTCAGGAAGCTTTCCGTATTTGCATATTTATTCAACCAAAATCAAAATAGGTTTATATCTGGACACACTAAGCTCCCTGGTGTTACTGACCTAATATTCGATTGTTATTTATTATCAGACATTTTGAAGGTGAAAGAACTCGTCGTGTCTTGGCATACTCTATACTGTGTGAATTAACAGTGGTCCAGCTTTTCAAGAACAGGAAGGAAATGTGTGACAACTGAGAGAAGATTAACCAGAGGAAAGTAACTCTGCAGTGTTCTCTTCACAGATGTGGTTTAGATTAGGAGTCAAAGGCAGGCTATAATTTCTTCTGAAATCAGCAAGTCGGAATATGCAGACTTCGGTGAAATTGGACCCCCAGGACTGTCTGCCATTGCAAACAGAAGATGGGTGCTATCGTATACAGCCGTGTGTACACGTATGTTTAAGAATGATTGTACAGGTATGGAAAATCATGTCTACTTTATTGCCCTTCTAAATGCCTGCCCAGGAGATTTTCTCAACACTGTCAAACAAAGACTTTTGTTTGAATGCGTGGAATTTGCTTTGTATTTCCTTGGAAAGGAATACATCTTTCACTAACACAACCTTCTGTAACCCTCCTGCCCTCCTCACTCCCACACCCCCACACAAAGACACTCCTTAATTGTATTACTGTTAGGCTGACCTCCAACCCCTACTAAAATGAGGACAAGGCTAGTTTTGTGTTTCATGTGATAACAATTTATGAGCAATTAAAAATGAAGAGACACAAAGCATTCATCACAGTCTCAGCTAGACAGGCAGCTGAGGTCAAAGGTTCTAGCAATGAAGTGTGCACAATATATTTTTATTTCTGTTTTCACTAAGAAGGAAACGGGTTAGCTAAAAATTATGGCATGCAGCCTCCAGTTCAAAATAGGTGCACTTAATCTTTCAAGACAGTCCATGCTTGGGCAGATAGGTTATGACAGCACACACACACACACACACACACACACACGTTTCCAGTATCTGCAGAAGAATTCAGAACATGTTATTGGCAAACTCTAACACACAGTTGCTTAAAATGAGCTGCAGTGAGTGCCCTGAACGCTTGTGCAGCTTACATCTTAGCAGTTAAAATTGCCATGTAAAACATACTTTTTTCTCTGATCTTTAAAAATGAAGTACTGTAGGTTTTTATCCATTTTGTCCATATTTCAGACTGAAAGTGGGAGTTCGTGGAAACTTCATGTGTTTGTTTCTGAAGCTACAGCAGATAATTTACATAAATATGGAAATTAAGGTTTCCGTGTTAGTGTCGGTACCATGGTACTTCTGTGTCTCCACAACCAGAAAAAATGTTCTGTAGAGATTTTTCATTTTGTTTCTGTTATTTTTCAAGATAGATGGTACAGATCCAATCCTGACACTGATTGCTGATTTAAGGTCTGTTGTCTTGGTCTGGCACGAGCAAAAGTATTGGTGAATCATGTATTGCATTATGGCAGAAATCCAGCTCAGTGTGATTTTACAATGTGTCATATTTCCATCCTGGATCCAAACTAAAAGCTGAGAGGGAACAGTTTTGAATTGTCATTCTGAGAGGACTCGATCTGCTTGTTTAATCAAAGCACCTGAACAGCAATGCCAACAAGAACAAAGTGAAGCATCGCCTAATGGGTTCAATTTTGCTAGAACTGTGAATGAACACAGACATATATGTATAGTGCTTGTGGGATTAATGTAATTGAAAGTCCACTTACATAAACAGGGACATTTCTAGCCTTCTGTAGTAATTTTCTATTAGAAGAGAAAATGTAAGTTAAAAATGAATTTCATTTGCATCAGAATCACTTCACTTTACAGGTGGATAAATAATGCAAACTATGAAGAGGTGCCTGGGATCTTTGTGCTCTATTTTTGTTGACTGAAATGACACTACAGTTATTCAATAAGGGATTCTTTTGAGTAGGAAAAATGATTTAGGTGAAGCATGACATCTTTTCTTCTGAATTAAGCCAAATGATCAGTAAAGAGGGCTGGTATTGATTGGACTATAGAATATGGTGCATTTGTTAAACGGAAGTTTCTTTTCACTTGAACTGAAAACCAGTAAATAGTTCTCAAAGAAAATGGGAAAGGTAAATACTCAATGAGACTTTCAGTCACTGCTGGCAACTAGAAAAAAGAATACTTAATAAGAAAGCAAGGTGAGAGATTTAGTGGATTGTGTCAGAAAGATTTTTTAACTTCTGAGGTTTTGAGAACATTCTTCAACATAAGAAATGAGTCTGTCAAAGACTACTCAGAACACAGACATGGCAATGGAAAGGTGCTTTAAGCATCATAAGTATCTATCATGCAAAGATAATCTAATAAGGTTAAGTGCTACATGCTAGGCCTAAACCACCCAGGGACATACACGCTAAATGCTGATGGGAGCTGCTTTGTGTTTCTCATGGCTAAGTCAGTTAACACATTGGCTGCGTTTGGGACTCATACTGCAACAGAACGGTGGCTGCTCCTCAAGCATTTCCGAGTCAGTCACACTGACAGTAGGCAAAATCTGGTAGGAGGCTCTATGAAATAATTAGTTATCTATTTTTTTTTTATACTAATGGATGATAGTGCATAGACTTGGTTCCTTCTGGCTGAGTAGGAGCAGTGCACGGGCACGGAGTAGTCTTTCAGGACTCATAAAAAGTTATGTCATGCAGGGTGATTATGTGAGATAGAATACAGCAGTTGTTGTAAGAATACTGATTTATGTGTATAGTGTATATATTGTATATAACACTATATATTGAATACCATGTTGATATACAGTATACATACATATACAATGTATAATATATAGCATATTTACAGCATATAGTGTTGTAACTATTACTACCTTTATAATATAGTGGAATATGAAATTTGTACTTTCACCTTGAGTGGACTGAGGCATCCACAAGGCACGCAAAGCCTTTCTCTGAGAAATCACAATCCTGGTAGTAATCGTAACCTCAGATTATGAGTTAAAGAGTACTTTTTTGGGGTGCCAAATTCAATATGAATTTAAGAATGAAACAACGATCATTTCAGTTGTCTCCAATAGTAGCTAATAGCAGGTGCCTATGGAATAACAGAATGGGGAAGGAAATAAGAATACAGCTGGGCCTCCATGAGTCCTGAAAATTATATAAAGGAACCTTTCCTTCAGTATGTGTCTATATTATCATTCTTTTCAGGGTAGTTTACATCTTTGGGCTGAGGAGTGAGCTGTATTTGTAGAATCCCATGAGACTGGCAGATGTGGCCTGTCCAGCCATCAAGGAACCATCATAATGCCTGAATAGTTCAGGAAGCTGAGACATGATCTGTCCTAAGGAGAGTGGAGATGCCCCTTTCCGTCAAGGGCCTTCAGTTCCTGCCCAGAGAAACTCTTGTGATTTATGACACAAAATGGGAATTAGGGTGTTTGGCGTTAGATTATGTGGGATGTCTGGGGAGCTCTGGATGTGTCTCATTCTTTGTAGCCTTTATAACTGCTGCCATTAACTCAGTTAAGGTTGTGTTAAGGTTAAAGTCAAGGCGAGTCTTCATGTTTCGTCTTCTTGTCTAGGCACAGAGCAAATATCCTTCAAATTCTCTGCTATTCTGTTTTTGGCAGAAGCTGTGAACATTTTCATATGTCAAAGACCATAGGGGAAGAGTTTGCTGTTATTCCAGCATGGTGTTCATGCCTTTAGCACTGCCCAGTGCAAGTTTTCAAGAATTTTGTGCCAGTCTGTGAATAGGCTGATGATTCTTTCTCCCTGTACAGCAAAGGCTGCCTCTGGTGTCTTACCAGATTGCAAACTGAAGTGGTTATGAGAAAATCTGTTGCACGCATTGCCTTTAATGAGCTTGTTTCCTGTTCTTTTGGAACTGGAACAGCCTACTTATAAGGAGAGCTTGGGCTGGGAGATGGTTTGATCGGCTTGGTGACAAAGGTCCCACTTCTAACCGACTTCCTGTTGCTAGGTGAGGGTCAGAGTAGACAATATGGTGGTGAGATGTCAGTGATGGGTTGTACTGCCTTGACTGGATTCTGTGGCAGTCTGTTCACTTACGGGCTAGGTTCAGTGCTGTTGTTTTGGCTGGTGCAAAGTTGGACTGCATCTGGCAATTCTTGACAAAGTAATAGTCACTTGTCTTGATCACTAGAAGTTAGAAAGTTTTGGGGGTTTTTTGTTTGTTTGTTTTTTAGGATTGTCACCAATATCAAAGAGGTATTTTTCGACTGTGGGTGTGTGGTTGGATTTCTATCCCCAGCTACTTTTTACTGTGGCCATTTACAAATCTGCTCAGATAGTCTTCCAGTATCCACATTCCACTTCTATCTGGGATCAGAGTAAGCAAAGAGTATTTTCTTGAAGGTCACCATACCTAGGTTTGATGCCTTGTTCTGCTAAGGAATGGCTGTTAGAGATGGAGGGAGGGAGGGAAGGATGGAGGCCTTGGAGGAGGTGAGGAGTGCTTTCTACATTTCTCCTGGCCGAGAGAGGGGCAGGTGCATCCCTTCTGAGGAGGTGTATGATATCCTCTAGAGAGAGCTCCCTGGTAAACCTCTGATCTGATTATTTATACTGAACTCATTGGGACAGTGTTAGAGGGTATCAAGAGGTCACAGGGTATTAGTTAAAGCATCACCACATTTTGGGGGGATTAATTCCGACATTATGCTTTCTAATGTGAAACACTTCTTGTTTAATAGAATTAATAAATTCAATCAAACGTTAACATTTGGTCTGCAAGTAAGGAATCAAGTCTCAAAAGCATCTTGATAAATGACAAGAATCTTAAATAGGCGGCGTCATAAATTATAGATGCGTAGATTTACAAACACATCCACATACACAGTGGTGTGAGCATGTCTTTTAGTAAATGAAACAGTGTGCACCTGAAGCCTGGATTTTCTGTTTGGTGGACCTTGGAGATATGCTCTTGGACAATGCTGGCTGATTGCTCTGTGGGCAGCTTATGTACTTATATGGCTGCGCTGTCTGTTTCACCTCAAGCTTAGCTCAGCCCACTTCACACTTTTGCAAAGGCTGGACACAAACCCCCTGACCCATTTTTCTCCACATAAGAGGATTTTTGTGTAACCTAAGGCTAAGAATTTTTCTGGTACTCTTAGAGTTTACACTGTGAAGAACTGTGACGTCAGGAATATTAAAATATTTGTAGAATTGACAAGCACAATATCACAGTCTTCCACTAACTCTTCTTCTTGTATGGAAAGGAATTTTACTCTGCATCTCCTCATTTTTGACTGCTTGTCTGCTGGCCTGGTGTTGCGGTAGCACTGTCCCTGCAGCTGAGATCTGAAACAGGACACAGGTGATGCTTGAAGGTAACAGGATCTTCAGTAGAAGTTTCTGGGGAGCTGAGGATGTTTGGAAATCAGCTGGCTAGTTTTTAAAAATCCTGCCCTAAATATTTACAAAAACTATGTAACATTTCACGCCTTTGCTGTCCCTCTTTGTGGCCTTGATGTAAAACATCAGAAGAAGAAGTGCCCCGGTCCTGACTGGTTTCCAAGTCTCATTAAGTACAATGGGTTTGCAAGTGCTTCCGTACATACCGGCTGCACTACATCATCTCTTGCATTCCTGGGGCTGAAAGCTGCAGAAGGCAGCCAATGGAGAGGATAAAGAGCACACTTTTTGAGACTCTCTTTTCCCAGCTTCTATTCTTTGCTCTAACCAAAGGAATGAAATCGCAAAGCCATTACCTCATTTCTGAAAAGTTTGGAAGGCAGCTTGCTTTGCTGTTTCGAACTGAAGGGGGACTTTTCAGTTACATGGAAGAAGGGGAAATTTTGTAGCTGATTTTTGTTTGTTTGTTTATTTGTTTTGTAAGACTTTCGCTTCATCACAAGATGAACATGGAATAGTAGTGAGTTGGATGTTGAAATGCGAGAGTTTGCTGGGGCTTATTTTCCAGAATTTTCTTACAGGCTTATGTCTCCCCTGCACCTTTTAAAGTTTTAGTAATTATATTTTTCTAAACTTTAGATGGTGTGGTCTCTTTTCTGCTTCCCTCACACTTACTTTTTTTTTTGAATACCATCTGAGTTTGGTAAGGAAAAAATAATCTTTGGGATTTTTCAAGGCTTTCTCATAAATCCTCTGCTTTAATTTGTTTTATTTAAATTGCTTGGTACAAAATACACCAAAAAAATCAATGCTAATAGGAGCATTGTGTTGAGAAGCTTTAATTGTTCAAGTTAAATAACCAAGTCTCACCTAGACATATTCACAAATGGAGTAGTTTTTTATACAAGCTATCTATCTAATTAATTTAGCCTTTAAGGAAAAATTTTCCTTGAATGGAGAACCTCAAAATATCATACAAACCGCAGTGCCTGTCATTAAATCATAACTAAATCAACAGACATTCTCGCATCATAGCTGGTGCTTGGAGATTGTCTAGGTTTTGTACCCGTTTTATAGGTTTTATATGTGGGAATTTTAGCTGAGGAATCGGGTATCTTATGCCTGCTTGGTGCCATAGCAAAGCAAAAATCATTTTGCAATGCAAGGCAAAAATGAAAGACTTCCTCATCAATTGTACAAGCTTTCTTTTGGCTGAGTATTTATGGCAGCCCTGACCCAAGTTCCACAGTGTGCTGTACGTGCGGAAGCTCCTGTGCCTTTGTAGATGCGTAGCGCTTGGATTCTCCTGACCTGGTCCAACATAAAGACCATCCTCCTTACTTCTAATGCTTTGCAGGTATCTTGGTTGGAATTATCCATCTTCCCAGTTTTTTGTCCAAGAAATACATGGCTCCCATAGCTGTGCTCGTGTTTGGAGTATGACTCCCTCTTCTCTCCTATGCACTGGAAGATGCAACGATACGATCCTTGTCCCTCAGCAGGTTACTGTCTTTTTATGATTAGACATTATCAAAAATATTTACAGAGCCTACTGCAATCTCCTGATGTGCTGTTATATTGCATCTTCTCTTTTCCACTTTTTATGCCAGCTAATTAAATTGCTTCTTTATTGCACCTATATCATGCAATAAATTAAATGTTGTGCATTATGTACCTAATACTTTGCTTCCTATCAGCAATAAGATATAGTTTGCCAAGATCTATCTGACTATATGTGTAAAATCCAACATTACATACTTATTTTTATAAAGGATAATATTCTGCTGAGATAGAAGGCCTTGTACAAGGTCTGTGTATCAGTCTTCAAAACACCCCTTTGGTAGGACTTCAACAATGTAGAAGTCTTAAGTTGAGTCTCTAAAATAAGATACTTCCATGCTTTTACCTATAGAGAGGTACAATAATAAATTGTGATAAAGGTGTTGGATGTCAAAGTGTTTTCCAGAGATGAAGAGATGTATTTTAGGAATTTAGAAGAGGAAGCTACCTTTTATCAAAGCAGTGGTGTACAGGTAGAGGAGAGCGAAAAATATTTGTGAAAACATTTTTCAATGGAAGATCAATGACTGAAAGAAAGTAAAAAACACCAGAAATATGAAATAATACCTCTGTTGTCCTTCAGTTTTCATAAAAAATTCAATTTCTCTGACTTAAAGAAAAAGCTTTTTAAAATTTAATTTTCAAACAGAGTTTATAACTCATTTACACATGCAAGTGCCTTTGATTTTTTTCTCCTTTTTTCTATTGAATATATCTATTAAGGCTTACATATATGATAGTTACAATAAACGGTTGCTACTGGTTAGTAACTAATGTACACTACTACTGTTTTCACGCTATGTCTGAATATTATATGAAATGATCATTGGAAAAGAATTGCATCATGGAATGTGTTTATTTTCCATATTTGCCAGTGTTTGCCTACTCACCAGACTCAGAGTGATGGTTCAATTTAAAACACAAACCCTCAAAATCACAATAAATTTTTCAATTTGAAATGTAAGCCCTAAAAATCACAGTAAAATTAATACGGCTAGTTTGGCTTTGAATCAGAAAGCCATGTCTCTATAGCATTTAAGCATTAAAATTAAACTCATTTAAAAGCCTGTGCTTATGTATGTTGTTAAGTTTGAGATCCTAGAAATGGCATGTAGCAGGTGGTGCCTTTGCTTTTCTAAATTTTAGACAGCCAATTTGCTGTGGGAGAAAAAGAGCTAGGCAGAATACCTTTGTTTCAGTAAATGCCAAAATATTTTGCAGAATTTGAATGGTTAAAATTTTAAAGAGAACTGCTATCCCATATCAAACTGCTGTTGAAGAGGTCAACTTCAACACAATTCTCTTCATATGAAAATTTTAGCAATAATTTGCTTTCACTCTATGCCGGAATAAAAAACAAATACTATAACTTAATGAGTTGTCAGTAGAAGGAAACGTTCCTTTAGCTTTGGTGGCAAATCCAGGAAAGCGTTTCCTTCAGTAAGTGTCATTGCCACACCCTAAAATTGAATCCAGAGAGTATAACTGTCGCTGTCTGCAATAAACCTAGCATCATCTCGCTGTGATTTATTGATGTCAAACTTTTAGTGTAACTTCTCACAGAGGACTTGATCCATCAAGGAATTTCAGCATGTGCTGTAACCAAGCACAGAAAGTAATCCAGTATTAATGAGATTAGTCCCTTTTTTTTGTGTGTTTAGGCATGTGCTTATGTTGCACTGGAACCAAAACCCCGTCATTCAGGGAGTGATTGTACAAAGTATAAGACCAAACTGTAACACTGATTGTAAAAATTGAGTGCATTTATTCTAAAACTAGTAAACTGACTAGTAAAACTAGTAAAATGACTAGTAAATGATGCGTTTGAACTGAATTTATGTGTAGCATTTACTGTTGACTCCTTGAACGTGAAATAATAGCAGCTAGATTGCTTCCTATATCATGGTTTTGAGCTGTCCTGCTTATGCTTACTGTAAAAGTGTCTTACACAAAGGAGTGACGAATATCTGAATGGCAGCATTATACAAATGGTGCACACCAACACATAGGCCATTAATAACATATGAATCCTGCAATATTTTATCCTCATTTTTTTAAAGGACCTTTGCTCTAACCCTCATAAATAATGCCCACAAAGACACATATCATTTTTTCAATACACTTCTCATCTTTTCTCACATCCAGCGCTAAACTCTTGCTACTCCTGCTAGCAAAGTGTAGAAAGAAGCTGTTTATGTATATGAAGAGAGAAGGTAGAAAACCCTAAACACTGCAGATCAGTGTAGTTCTAATAGCTAAGACTGCTGGGCTGCTCTTCATTTAGCAAAGAGAAAGGTGTCCCAGGATACCACAGCGCAGGAACAGAGGAGGAAGCCTTTTGGTTGTAACCAAATGTTGTATAAGTTTAGCTGTCATTACTGAATATAACTCTTCCCACAGCATATTTTCCTTTGAATCATGACTGACCTTCAAGACTGTTGATGCATCCTTTCTGCCACAAAAGCCCTTTTGTCTCTGAGTGTTTGTGTGTGCGTGTCCATTCTGCCCATTTCCTCCTTGCAGTGAAAAACAACTGTTCGAGTTTTTCTTGGTTTTGTCTGAGAATCTCAATTTGATCGAAAGAGATTAAATAAATCAGCAAGAAATAATATGAAGCAATTAATACAACTTTTCTGCTCAAGTGGTTTGGCAGCCTTTATCTGCTGGCTTAAACTTAAACAATTACAGGCTTCCAAACTAATTACAGCACAGAACATTATAGGATTTATGAAATTTGGCAGCTATCGCTTAAAAAAAGGAGAAAGAAAGGAAGGAAGAAAACTTCAAAACTATCCATTATGGAAATATCCTGAAAGTTCCTCAGAACAGAAATAATATACTACTGGTAAAATCCTCCAGCAGCTCTGAGCATCTTGACTTCTAATTTGTACATTTTGTTCCTTTTTCATGCTTCATAAGCAAGTGTATGGAAAATGCTGTGCAGATCTTATGCCAGCAAAACGTCTCCTATACTATTTCATTTACAGCATCAATGCTTTAATTATATTAACTAATACGCAGCCTGTAAATAAGTTGACAGTTGTCTAGTGAAAACCCTGCTGGAGTTTGTATTCTTTGCCAAACAGAGCTCTAGTCCTTGTTGCTGGAGACAGATCACAATAGGGAAAACCACGGGGATGACTAACAGGTGGTAGAGTGTTTATGGACTGGGAGAAGCAAAGGTGGCATTAGCTCATCCCAGTGTTTCTGCAGAGGAACCTGAGGCTGGGTTCACCGGGACTTGAGGATAGGTGATGACTGTGGAGCTGGTCCCACAGGAATGTCCTCCATACGGTTCATGACTCCTTCCAGCTGGTAATGTGGGTCATTTAGTTTGCCAGCTAAACCTAAGGC
>NW_010408521.1:0-4367 GCF_000710305.1 Buceros rhinoceros silvestris | reverse complement strand
GGAGGAGTGCAAGTCCCAGCGCTGGGCTAGGAGAAGGTTTGGGATGGAGATTCTAGCCGAGGGTGCCTCAAGGGCATGACCCACCCTGACAAATCTCAGCATCGGCAACCCGGCGTAGGCGAGTATTCAACAATTCCTGGCACTATGTGAGGTTTCCAGCTGCAGACCCTCAGACAAGTCAGTCCCTGGCTCTGCTCTGGAAAACAATCCAGTCACCCTGTGTGCAGTATATAGGGCAAGGAGGGCAATGGGAGACACCCTCCTTCCATCCCTCTTCTCTGGCCTGCAAGGACACTCTGTTCTTCTCTCACCCATCCCCTGTGGCTACAGAACATTGTCTTAAGCTAAATCTTCAGTAAATCTTTCCTAAGCAGAATTAGAAGCTATTAAACCCCACTGTTGGGTTAACTCCAGGCTGTTCTGATAGGGCTGAAGCTTAGCTTATCTCAGTTACAGTGTACCCAAAGCTCCTGAGTTTTACTTTTTTCCAAGTGACTGTTCAGCCACAAAGCACACTTACTGGTAAGCCACCCCTGATTCTGTCACATTGGCTCAAATAAAAGGCTGAAACGATTCTCACAGATTCTCCTGGTACAAGGCCACAGAGGAATGGCTTATATCACAGCAGAGAAGACTGAGGGAGCAGGACATATACAGAACATATAAACAAGGGTAAAGCACTTGTTTAAACAAATAAATGGTTTGGGGTTATCACTAGTGTGTTCTTTCATTGGTGCTCTTGGCACTTGCCACAAATGGAAGAGGAATCCTTCTGTCCTACATGAGGTTGTTTGAAATCAAAGGAAAGACTCCATGAACAAGTACCGTAGTCACATGGGATTTACTAGTTCAACTAACGGAACAATACTGGGTGTCTTTCCTCACTACCTTTGGGAAGGCTATTGTGTCTAGCAGAATCCGGCACCATCTAGCCTAATATTTCATACTTCTGTGAAGAGCAAGTGAGAGAAAACAAAAGAGAAGATACTGTTCTGGCATCCAAATCTCTCACAAACCTAGAGAACAATTCAAATATTCTTTACATAGTAATACCTTCCTCCTGAAAGTCAGCATCAACAAACTCTTGAGACTGGTGTCCTGCCTGAAGAAGGACTGCTATCAATATCACCAAAATATAATATGAGGAAAACATAAAACAAAGTGAAGAAGTACTTTTCCTCATCATTTTCCTGTTCCAGAATGTTTTCTGTCATTTCCCCCCAATTCATACAGACACAATTGCTGCCTGTTTCGCAAAAGCTTTTAGTGTCTCTGATCAAAAGAGGATTATTTGGTGCATTGAGTATTCACATGTTCTCTTACAGTATTGTTGTGTTCAATGAGCTTTGCTCATCTGAATGGACACTCACTGCATAGTCCACTGGTTTAATTTGCTGCTTTGGAAACCTAAGCAGGTTACAGCATATTTAGCTATGTGTCTGTTCTTATGTGTCAAAGATAAGGTTTCTGGATGCCATTTTTAAAAACAAAATTATTTCACTTCAGTAGCTTTTTCTTTTCAGTGGTCTTGGATATTCCAGCTCAGCTACTCCCTTCAATGAACAAAACCTGGATCTTCACCCCAATTCAACAAAGCTCTGTTGAACAAAATTTTTTATTTCTTCCAGTAAGGACATTTTTTGAGCTTTTAATAATTTTAGCATGTCCAATCCTCACTTTCCCTCCACCCCCCTTCCAGTAGTTGTCTTAAAAGTAATGTTTAGATTTTTAACTATAATATTCTTCCCACAAAGAAAATAGAAACTAGTCAATCAAGGGAGGATATGAAGGAGAACAGAAATTCACAACACACATGGTATAAAAAGAGAGTCTCCCACTTGCATGCACTAGAAAAAAAAAAAAAAGAAATTACAGTGGTGGTGAGAACGGGGAAACAGTAATTTAGGCTGTTTATGAGATGTTTAGGAAGACATCACATGAAACAGATCTAGAAAGCTGAGAGAAGTGTCCACGTTCACATAATAGCTGCCACAAATGAGCAAGTGGGTTTCCACTGTGTGCTCCAAGAGTGCGGTGGGTTAACTACGATATTCAGCTAAACACTGCACAGTCCTCTGAACACTCCCTTCCACCCCCAGCTCCAGTGGGATGTGGGAAGAGGAAAGGACAAGTAAAAGCAAGATAACTTGGGGATCAAAAGTTGTTACTAACTGAAGGAGTCGAAAATGAGAAAAACCAAACCAGTGATGCAAAGGCCACCACCTCCCCCCACATCGCACAGGAAGAACGATCCCCAGCTGGTTCCTATGCAAAAGACTATCCAAAGCAGAATTCAAGGTTTACAGCCAAGACTTGAGCATGGATTTTGGGGAAGGCTGGAGCCCCCTGCCAAACTAAGCAAAAATGTTGGCAGGTCCCAGCAGAGTGGGAAGAAACAGTTGGAAATTGCTTTTGTTCTGAAAGGAGTTTCTGATAGCTGGTTCCTCTGCATCGAACTGAGTCATCCTCTGTGCAGCTCTGGAAGCCCGAAAGTCTCTGAACTCTCTAAACTTTCCAAACAGGTACTTATCCATCTTTGCACTGCTCCTAAATTAAATATCCAAATTTATCTTTTGAGATAAATCCCTTTCCAGCATCAAACTTACAAAGGAAGAAAAGCTGTCACAAAACTGAGCTGGAGCTGTCCTAGGCACTCACCTTTCGGTAGAGTTGATCTGAGCACCATGGGCTTCTGGGGGTTGCAGAAAAAGATTTTTTGAGTCTCTTGAGATCTAGCTTTTCTGATTAGCTCTTTTAGAAATTTTTCTGCTGTCTTGAGTAGGAAGCGGATGTTTTGTGAAAGGAAAATAGTAGTGGTTTGTCTCTCAAAGATTAAACTAAGACAGCAACCGCTATAAGGTCAGTTCTAGGAAAAGGTAGTGGGCAGCAAGAACAGTGAGAACTGATTGTTTCCAGTTGTCATTGATATGACGGTTTCTGGCCAAGGCTAACCGATGCAAAATTAACTATTTGATCCATCGAATTCATGGGGAATTAGAACACACCAGGCATTTGGCTTCAGATATTTGACAGTTAACAGAAAAAGGTGATTTTTACTCTACAGGTGTAATCTTCCTGTTGTGTTAGACATTATCTTCAACACTACCTTCACTTCCTTCTAAAATCAGCGATCTCTGTGTTGTCTCTAAAGGGAATCAAATCAGCAGCTTAGACTGAATTCCTAAATTTTAGAGGGATGAAGCTAGAGGAGTTGAATACTTTCCCCTAGAGCTTGCTGAGTTGCATGGAAGAGCAAACAAGTGAACCTCTACCTACTGACTTTCCCATCTTAGTCACAAATCCATCCTCTTTATTAGCAGCCCTTCGTCTTCACTCTTGTTACTATTGTCACTATTGTCTGGTACCAAGTGAAGTCATCAGTATTCATCACCTGCAGCTTAGTTTTCCTTCTGAACTTGGACTAAGACTTTCAAAAGGCAACTACTTATAACTCCCAACCCGTCATGAACCACACAGAAGGCTTCAGGCCTCACTCTGCCTCTATCTGCAATCACTCAGCACTTCAGACCAATAAAAAAAAAAGAAAAAAAAAGGTTGGTAGATGAAAACCGTGCACAGTCAAATGCAGGGACTTAGAATGTTCAATTGAGCTTTTTTCCTTATTCCTCACTCCAACATATCTGTGTTCTTGCATCTGTTTCATCTCTCCCAGAGCCCCAGAAATGTTCACTGCACAGGAGATGGCAAAGCAAGAGGCACTGATAATCTCCTGTTACAAAGCAAGAATGAGAAAGCTGCCTTAGCTTGATTAAGAGGGGTTGCTGGAGGGAGCGGACAGCCACTGTCATCCATAGTCTAAGCTATGTCAACGAGAAGCGTGTCAACAACGACAGTTAGAGGGTCAGTGCTTCTTTTCTGACTTACCCAAGAGAAACCAGTGCACATTTCGTGGGGCTGTGCTAAGGTCATACGATCAGAGGTTAGTACAGAATAATGGTACCACTCACAACATAAAATCAAGTCATAACATGTATAGACATCCCACTGTTGACTTACAATTACCGTATATCAGCATCAGTGTATGAGCAATTTTTTTCAGCCTCTGGAAGGGATGGCTTCATCTTTTTTTCCTGTGGATTATAAATAACAACCAAGTCACCTAGCTGTCACATGACAAATAGGGTAGATTCCATTTCCTAGAGCTCAAGGACCCAAATCACCAGGGTAGGGAGTCCAGCACCTCACAACAGGTTCATGCAACCAAACTACACTTTTTACCAACAGCAGTCTCGGTGTGAATGAGCTATCACCACTATCTTTGAACAAACCAATATACCAGGCAAGTACTGAATATCGGAACAAGAGTAAGAAGTACTTTCCCCTCCCTCCCCCACCTTCCACCCCCC
>NW_010408520.1:0-6231 GCF_000710305.1 Buceros rhinoceros silvestris | reverse complement strand
TTATACTATGTTATTTATATATATGAATACATTTGAAATATATATATGAATTATGTGTACTAATTATATTCATATATATGAAGAAAGGCTTAATCCAGGTTTGCAGCTGAAAGAACTGAGCCTTTCCCGTACAGCCCTGTTTAGGGATGCACTGTTTCCTCATCTTCCCAGGTTCCTTCTGGATTTGACGCAGAAGCGCAAAATAAATATCTTACAACTTCTGGGCTGTGGGGTACTTTTGGGAGATCCATTCTTCAATGAATGTGTTTATTCTATGCTTACACCCTCTTTTACTGACCCCAATTCTTCAAATCAAACCGCTTGTTCAAAAGGTGATACACACTCAAGATGCTTCAGGGGGAACGCTAGGTTTTAGGTTTGCCTTCTGCCCACTGAGTTCCAATACACCGGAAACATGATATATGGAATACATCAGATGAAGGACAAATCTGATTTTTTTGTTTTATCCAGTTTATTGTTCTTCTGGAACAGATTTGTTCTCCTGTTTCCAGTGATCTTACTATCACGTCATTCAGAGCTCCATTACTGTCTATGCTGGGGATGTTCGTGTTATTGGTCACCAGAATGCAAGCCTCGTATTTGTCACTGGTACTCACACATTCATTCCTATGGTTCTTGATCTTCTGTGGAAACCAATAAAGGAATAAATATAATTCAGTCTCATAGTAGTCCCACGACACCACATGAAATTTTCCCAAATCTGGTGAATTTAGTAGGGCCATAAAGTACATCACCTAGTCATGAAAAGAGGCAGGAAATAAGCCAAAAAGTTAGAGTTATTTCAGTTGGCACAGAAGAAAGCAGAAGGAGAATCTCAAGGAGTATCAAAGGTTATTTTTTGTTTGTTTCCCTTTTAGTTTTTCTGTTTAATCTTCAGCACCAGGCATGAAAAACCCAGCAGGAAGAATCTGGGAGAAAACAAAGGCATTTGCTGAAATCCTGCAGGGATTTATTTAATTTCTACATATCCTTTATTAAGCGTGAAATTATTAAAACCATCTTCTTATGCGTGTCCTCACTATTTCGCAGGGAAACATTTTGAGACTCATGAAACTGCCTTTTCAATTAGATTGTAGGTTTCTCTGATATTCTAGATATATTTGCTAAAATGTTAATTTACTGATGCCTTGTCTCCAATACTTTCATCTTGCATGGATGTTAAATTAGTATAGCTAATGCAAAACAACAGGTCAGCTTCTCTTAAATGGTTTCTGACACAAAATGAGTCAATTTTCAGGCATAATGTGTGTTTCTTGGCACTTATGAAAATGATCACTATAGTGAATATGACTTTGATAGACCAGATCCATTTTTTATTGTCTGCCAGCATGCTTAGTGAATATGTAAACAACCCAAGGAGCTTGTAAAGTATGATTGTGCCATTAGGTAGAAGCACCAGGAGGGCAAAGCTTCTCACACTGCTACTGGAACTGAGAGCAGGGATGGGGAACGTAAGTACTCCTAGGAGAACAGAATGGGACTGAGTGGTTGTGCTGGGTACTGGAAAAGAGTTTTGTGTTGAATTTTAAAGACTTCAAATGTCAGAAGTGAAGTTGCAATGACGCAAATTAAAGAAAATGAGACTCATAGCTGGAAATAGCCCAACAGTTCTGTCTTGGATAAATCTTTAGAAAACAAAAATTTTCAAAAAGGGAGGATGCAGTGTAGAAGACAAATTTATATCGCCCCTTTGAAAAGGGAAAAAGAGATTCAATACATTTTTACACCTTGCATGTCTGTTTATGCATGAATATTTACATTTAGAATTATGTTCAATACGTTATTTCTACATCTGCTTATAACCCAGGTTCTCGGCATTGATTTCAAGGCATTTTTTAATTTTCAAATGGAACACACAGGTTTTACACTAATCTAACAGGATGGGCCAAAATATTCCCCCAGAAGACAAAATATGAGGTGTTTGGAAATGCTTTCCTTATGATCTTCTGCCTTACTTTGTACATGGACTCTGGCAGATACCTTCCTCTCTCATGTTATTTTTTAACCTGTCCATCTGGAAATGTTGCCTATTCTGCCATCAAGAAAGTAAAAGATCCTATAAGAAAACTGCTCTTTAAAAACACAATATGGACCAGTACATCTACATACTTGCTACACCTTAAGAGTAACATGGCTTCCAGAGACAGAGATGTGAGGATGCATTAGCAGGAAGAAAGTGCCAAAGATGTATCAGTGGTAATCTAAGGATGGGAAGAAGACAGCACTTAAGAGAAGAGATTGATGAGGAAAACAAGAAGTCTGTAATGCTGACTGTGCCTCCAAAGGCTGTGAAACATAATATATGTAATGCTTTTGCTGCAGACAGTTTAAGCGAGGACAGCACTGTGGGGAAGCTGCAGTGTTCCTACTTGTATGCCTCTGCATAACCACATAATACCAGTGTTTGGTTTTCTGTTGTACACAAGTGCTTTCCAACTTTTCAGTATTCCCTCCCACTCAGCACATCTTTGTAAAGGTGCTTGCTCTGTGCACTTCTCTGCACCAGGTTTCGAGAACACAGGAATTCTTGAAATGTCCAGGGAGGTACTCTGGCAAGATTTGTTCCAGTCCGATTTAGATGTCTACATTCCAACTAATTTTAGAGACTCTCATTCTACATAATGGAGAAAAATAAGTGCATCTACTAAGTGATTCATCTGCTATAGATGAATAGATTCTCAAACAAATTGTATGAAATATGGCATAGAACTGACTTTTTTTTTCCTTTTAGTTGTAAAGGCACACAGATCTAGGAATAAACTGAAAGATCCTCAGTAAACTAAGCTGCAGTAACATAAAGCCTATTCTCAGTATCTTGAAAAAAAATCAAATATGGACTCTGTAAAATATATCTATTTTTCCCTTACTGTGACTTGCCCCTATTTTTGCTACTCATGAGGGATTTTGACCAAGATGAATGACTTCAAGGATTTTTACCTCTAGGCTACTGTTATATTTATTTCTGTGGTTTCTGTGCAATAGCAAATGTCCTGTAATTTGCCACTGTATTTTTGCAATGTGTGAAAGATATTCCATCCATAGTCTGAACACTGTGCCATTGACAAAAGTACTGCTAAAGTTATGGCATGGAAAAACCCTGCTTCCTCTGTTTTGTTTCATACTCTTACATCTCAATGTCAGGTTTGACTTTTATAAAGATTTCTGAATTTATTAAAATAAAGTGGGTATATTTCTCCCCTTTTCCTTATTCTGTATTACAGTTGAAAATGATATCAATCTACTTTCCCAGCAGGTGATTCTCAGTAGCACTGTCCTTTTCTGCTCTGCCCTTACTCTCTCTTCGCCCGGGCACATTACTTTTCCAATAGCTGCTAATCCGGGGTTCCCAAGCCTTTGCTGCATAGCTCGCTTTAAAGCTATGAATAGCTGTTCTTTTGGTCTTACATTCGACCTCTCAATCAATTTTTTTTCACACCTCTTTGTTTTATCACCTGCCTAGTGGAAATTTCATCTGCTCTTCAGATGTCACATATGCCCCAACTAATAGTTTTCCCAAAGTCAAATTGCCTGTAGTTGGTCATTTTTCTTGTAGCTATTTTGAACTCGATCATATGTAGAACCATTCCCACAGCTTGCCAACCCTGTCAATGCATGCAGTGTTCTCTTAAGAGCTGTATAGAGGTAGCCTGTTCCTCAGAAGTTTCATCTAAGTGTGTCTTTCTATTGAGTTACTTTTTCCACATCCTGACATCAAAAGTCTTAAGTAACCTGCCTAGAATTTGTTTTCTATGGGTTTCCTCAAATATTTCTCCTTTGGGACTCAACTTTACATCTGCTTCAGGCTCTGCAAGGAGGAATTTATTTAACTTTATTCACCAGTCTCATTCCATAGCCTGATCGCCTCTGGTGTCAGTCCAGATGTAAGACATGGCACCATTATGTGTCTTGTACTAACCTGGTTGCAGGAGTGGGGATCAACAGAGGAAAAAGTAAAGTAAATAGAATCTGGTTAAGACTCTTTTAAAGCGTGTGCTAATCTCAGAAGTTAGACTAAGCAAGAAGCTATCTTAGATTTAACTCCCTCACCTATTTTAAAGGCATAGATCATTACTTACCTCACCATTCATGACACTACACAAATACTCAATAGCTGACAGATTTGACACATTTATCAGGTAATTATAATAAAAATATTTATTCTTGAGTCTTACTCATTTTCCAGTCCTGTTGAAAAATTCATGCTTTTTGAGCTGCTTATGTAATGCAGTCAGAGGAAGGAAATATTTTAAAATTAATTTGCATAATGAAGACAAGTATAGTAACTTGCTTTTCTTGCTAAAAATGCTATATACAATGTAATTAATCACTTTAAATTTTAAATATTTTATATTTCTCAACTTTCTAGTATTTTATTTTCAAATTCTTCATTCTAGCTATGACTCTTGCATAGACACTATGGAGACACTATGGAGATTAATTAGATCCACTGCTCCCAACTATTCCATCTCAGCATTCATGCTCCATGCATGTTATTTAACTTACAGGAAATAGAAAGCTCCATGAACTGTACTGACTTTCAGATTCTAGAAAGATATTCAGGAAATTGAAGTTTTATATGGTTAGAGGTTTTGTGTGATTAACATACCATGAGTATCTGATTTCATGATCTTTCAAGAATATTCTACTGAAAGTAGCTGTATATTACAAGGGATTGATACTTTTTTTTTTTTGTGCTTCTTGATGTCATGTCTATTTGAATTTTATTTGCACAGGCTGCCATTTAAATGAAACTTACCCTGAAAATTATGATAGCTCTGTGAAGAAAAAAATAGCTTTACATACAGTTAGTAAAGCTGTGACTCAGACTCCAGCGCCACATAATTGCTGTCAGTTCAGTAATAAATGAAGCCAAATGTTTGACTATATATACACATTTCCACCTGATCACTTCTTACTATATAGCATCCTCTTATCACCTTTCAGAGTTCTCTTGAACAACACTTTTGCACATGCTTCCAGTAGATTCCACCACCTGAATCCAGTTCTGTTTCATGAACTTTGGTGAGCTGGCGAAAATTAAAGATTAGGTTTCTTTCTCCCCAGGTGTAATATAATTTTCCCTGCTTTGAATAATTTTCTTTTTGAATTACTAAAATTGCGTATTTACTCTTGCCAAAAATCTACCAGAAAAGGGAAAATAGAAAAGGACATGATTATTGTGCAGATTATAACACAAGCTGCCATTTTCAGATACTAGCAAGCTACAAGGAAGGATGCATTTCTTTTTTTGGCAGTTTAGATAAATAGCAAGATTTACACTGGAGAAGATGTGCAAGGTATACAGGACCTCTAGTAGGTCCAAGAAGGCATGAGTGCACTGACACAAATCACACTTACCAGCTCACTTCAGTAAATATTCTCTCCATAAGAATATTACTACTCACCACCAACTTGCCCTGGTCAAGCAATCAGTATTGTTCCAGTCTCCAGTTTACATCTATCTGGCAAGATCTCTCTCATGACTATGTGTTGAATTCAGTCACCTCTTCATTTTATTTTTCCATCAGTGTCTTCCCTTTCTGTACATCCTTACTTTCCTCCACCCTTACCTTTCCATACTTAGTTTTTGCTCCTGATTGAGTCTCACGATCCTGTTATCTTTATGTGATTTCAATAGGGACATAAATAGATGGTTTGTCATATTAGAGTATGACAGACTATCCCATAATTCTGCCATAGAGTTCAGGTGGAAAAGGGTACACAAAGATTTTTTTGGAAATCATGCTAACAGAAGACTTCCATCACAGACCTGTGATCCCTGTCCTTTAAATTAGTATCCGTGTGGTCTGGTGCTGCTTAAGCAACCTTGACTCATTATAAATGGAAATTCAAGCAAGACTCAGCCTCACTAAAGGCAACAAATTGGGATGTTACTTTCAGGATTGCCTGCAAGTAATGCTGGACTGGAAAAAGAAGAACTAAACACTGCAGAAATTTGTAACTTGGCTGATTTTAATTCAGTGATAACATTGTTTGTCTATCCCAGGAAGCGGGGGAACACAAACTACCATTAAACTTTCTCTTAAGAACATTTTTCAAGTTGACTCCAAACATTTGGGCTTTGAATACAGGAAAACCTAGGAAGTCATGTGACCTTTCCAGAAACTTTCTTTTTCCAGTAAGGCCAGATAAAATTACCTAAAACCTGACAATTTAATTACACTTTCCCACCCCCCACCCCCATCCCCC
>NW_010408519.1:30795-31108 GCF_000710305.1 Buceros rhinoceros silvestris | reverse complement strand
AGCCTGGAGAAAAGAAGACTCAGGGGAGACCCTATCACTCTCTACAATCACCTGAAAGGAGGTTGGGGGGAGGTGAGGACGGTCTCTTCTCCCACATTATGAAAGACAGGATGAGAGGAAATAGCCTTCAATTAAGTCAGGGGAAATTTAGGTTAGATGTCAGGAAAAATTTCTTTTGACAGAGGGTCATTAAGCCTGGGTGGAGTCCCCATCCCTATCACAGAATCACAGAATCATCATCCGGCCGGAAGAGACCTCAAAGATCATCGAGTCCAACCGTTACCCTTACACTGCCAGGGTCCCTACACCATGT
>NW_010408519.1:26422-30769 GCF_000710305.1 Buceros rhinoceros silvestris | reverse complement strand
GGGAAGTGGTGGAGTCCCCATCCCTGGAAGTGTTTAAAAGATGTGTGGATGTGGTGCTGAGGGACATGGTTTAGGACCCTGGCAGTGCAGGGTGAACGGTTGGACTCAATGATCTTAAAGGTCTCTTCCAGCCAGAAGATTCCGTAATTTTGTGATTCTCCTGCAACAAACCTTTCTTCCAGCCCATGCTCTGCAGTCCTAAAGTGATGGCCAAACTCTTCAAGCTGCCCCCATAAAACAGAGGATCAAGAGAACCTGAAAGAAGGTCTTAAACCAAGAAACGATCAATGTTGATTGTAAATAATATATAAACATTTCAGCATGCCTAAAAACCAAAAAAAAAAAAAAAAAACCCTCACGACAGCAGGTGAAGAAGCCACCACACTGGACAAACAACAGTGCTTACCATGGAAACTTCCAAGTATTACATATTTGAGCTAATGAAAGAAGAAAAATTAAAGAGAATTAACATAAATCAGAACCTAGTAAACAAGAAAGAGTTAATATAGAATACCATTCAGAGGAAAAAAAGATTGCTTCTGAGTTTGTCAGGACCCAGAAGAATGTTAATTATAGATCAGGACATCACTCAGCTGCAGTTATTGGAGGGGGGAGGGAGGAAGATCAAAATGTTTAATTAAATATTCTTAGGAGGGGGCGGTTCTGAAATACTGCTCTTTATATGAGAACAGATGATACAGCCATCCCACAGGTTGGTAACGAAATGACTTTCATCCCAACAATAACAGAAGAGAATATAAAAACAACAGCTACTCAAAGCTGGTCATTTTAATCAGCAGACCTAGAAAACTTCAATATGGAAAGTCTAAACAGAGCTTCTAAGGAGCTCTTGAAACTATTTTCAGAATGAGACAATACTGATGGACTGTAAAAAATAGTATGAAAATATTTAAGTGTGAACAAGGTAACCAAAGTAACAGCAAGTTAACCTACCAGCTGTTCACTCCTGACTAAAGGAAGAGATAGAAAAGGGGAGTAGTTGAGAGTCCAAGAATTAAAGGGACAGAAAACTCATTTTTTGCTTATAGTTCCATAATAATGGATAATCTACCCTCTCAAATTTTATCTCTTCTTGTAATATTACAAGCTTAATATACCTTGTCTCTTGTAAGGCAACTGACTTGGTGCTAAACAAAACAAAGCCAGAGGGATATGAAGTCAAAAGGCCACATTCAGTGTGATAAATATGAAATCTCCAGATGCACAAATCTGCTGATTGCACCACATGTTTTCAGTGGGTTCCCACAGAGATCAGTTCTTGATCCCAGGTTCTAACATTTTATCACTGACCTGAGAGGAAAAGCCACCGCCACTGAAGTTTGCAGATAATGCAGCATCGGCAGGAGTGACAAGTAATGGAAAAGCCAGGTCACAAAACCAAAACACAGAGTACTTGGTAAGTAGCCATAAACAAGTGAAATGTTTTAAATAAAGCTGAAGATAAAAAAGAAATAATTTTTAAAAATCTTATTGCTGCAAACAAAAGGCCCCAAGTCATGGTCAGGTGACTGACAATCAGAAGCAGCAAGGTATCTCAAAAAGGACCTGGGACAGATTTGGCTGGTGGAGCACCTGTGGGACGGGTACTGTGAATGCTAGCGGCATGAAGGAGAAGGGTCTGGGGAGGAATTACTGCCGATGTGAGTGCCCACCCTCCAAATGCAAGAGACCCCTTGCTGCACCCCAGGCTGAGCCCCTCGGCCACAGCATCAAGGTCTCACACAGCCCCAGGAGCAGCCGAGCACTGAGGATCCTTGTACAGCCATCCCACGTGGAGCCAGTGCTGGGCTCACACAGCAGAACAGCATGGAAGTAATGGTACTGCAGAAATTTTGCCCTTTTTATTTTTTGGGGTGGTTTTTGCTTGTTTGTACTTGTTTCTTAAACAAGTCTTCATATTTAAGAGAAGTCACCCTGTAAAAAGCTCAACACTAAGCTACAGCTTTGTACTACAGCCTTGTGCCAATTGCACAACCCACTGCACATGTCTGCATCCCCCTGCACAACCCAGAGCACATCGGTTTAATGGCTTCGGAGAAGAGAGGGGTGTGAAGCAGGAATTTATTTCCTCCATGCTCACAGTGGATGCAGTGAGCTATGATGGGTGGGAGATGTACGTGGATAGACCTGCCAGAATTACTTGATCGTGCTGACAAACAGAACGTACTCTGTCAACTGTGTCAATATTATTGCCTAATTTCTGAGGGGGAGAAAGAAAGGGGAAAAAAAAAAAAAAAAAAAAGAAGAAAAAAAAAAAAAAGATGTTGAGCAACTGGAGAAACTAGAGAGAATCACAAGAATCAATGTGGAGCTGGAAGTACTGCCTCAAATAACAAAAGAAGAAACTAATGTATTCACCTTGTCAAAGAGGAAATGAATGCAGAACATAGACTTTAAGTACTGAAACAGGGAATAAGATAACGGCTCTACCAGCTTGCAGTGAAGTTTTACAAGCTGGAGCCAGATCCTTTCATCATGGTTATGAACAGTTACAATATCAAAAAAAAGGAGAACAATCAATCATGAAGGAACAGTGTGAATTCGTTGACCCAAGCCATTCTTAATTGAAGACTGGAGGCTTCCCTATAAAAATATGCAGGAATTCAAACCGGAAACAATCTGGGTAAGTTTTATAGACCATGATTTACATAAGGCTAAACTAATTAATCGTAATTGTTTCCTTTGGCTTTCTTGTAGCAAAACAAGTCTTGTTTCCTCAAATGGCAGCACGTTCTGGAGAACCTAATACAAACTTGAAGCTGGGAAACCTGCTGACGCTGCTTTGCATTCCTATGTTCCAGATAACTTGATATCCTTATCAGGAAGGCAGCTGAGGAACACAGTTCAAGAATCTAGGTTTAAGACCAAAGGTTGCTGGAGCTAGACACAACCCACCCACTCACAAGGCAGCCCCAAACACAGCCTTTGATTAACTTCAAGCGGCCAGCACATTCCACAGCACTAGCCCACTGAAAGCCTTTTCCCTCTGTTTATTTTTAAGGCTGGTTTCTTGAGCCCTGTTGCACAAGTCAGTCAGCTTCTCTTCCCACGCCCAGACTGGGCTAGTGAGGGCTGCGGACACTCCAAAACCACCTGCGAGAAGGAGCTCCTACCCCTTGCCATCAACCGAAGAGCTGCACCTCAGAATTCTAGGAGAGGGTCACAGAGGAAAAAAAAAAATTGGCAGGCTTGCATTCGACTTCAGGGTTTCTCAATCCAAGAGGCTGAAACCACAAACATCCAGCAACATCCATGCATGCAAACTATTCCCTATCCTTTTGACACCGACCTATTCCCCAGGAACACACGGGCAGTTGTAGCCATGCCAAAGCACAAGCATATGCCTGTGACAAACTGTGAGGACTCACAAGCACTAAGGATTGTGATCAATTTCATAGTCCACATTTAATTTCCAAACCAACCACATCCGATCAATTGGCTGATTTCAGTGGTGATGGGAGATTCCTCATGAGCCCAGGCAAGGAGAAAGCTGGGGAGGCATGGAGGAATTAAAAGCAAGCTTCCATGAGGAGGTATGGACCTCAAAAGAACTCACTTAGCAGTTGCCCACTTCCAAATCTTTTTTTACCTCTGCTGGTTAGCAAAGCTGCACGTGTCTGGGCATCTCCTCCACAGCCTATAATCCTTTCCAGATATCAAGTATGAAGCAGCAGAAGGCTGCCCGTAGCAGAGACAAGCTACTTTATTCTGGCTTTAAACTTGAGAAAGAGCACAAATACAAGCACGTAATATGCAACACCATTCGAACACACAGAGAACAAGGTAACTCGGGCTCTTGTTTCATGTTAGAGAAAAGCTACCCGAATTTTTTTAGTTTGATAAAGAAAAACATTGAAAGCAAACAGCTGTCAGAATGAAAGGAGAGGGAGCATTTAAAGGAAAGGAGGAGTTTCATCCTGTTTTAAAGATTAATTACAAGAGAAATCCCACCAGGCATCGTGAGTGTCTGGCACTAAAGCCAAAAGGCGCTCTAGCCAATGCCTCCAGCCACCACGTACGCACGCACCCCTGCGCAGCGTCCTCCCAACCCGCGTCCCTCAATGCTGATGCACAAACAAAGCCGTGTTCGCTTACAGCACTGCAATTTAATTAACTGGATATATTGAACGAGTGCACTGTGCAGGGTGGAAGACGACTCTCCCGAGACTGCCAAAAAAGCCTGCCAGCACCCTGGGGATAGAGACGGGCAGAGGGAAGTTTCAGACATTGCATAAGCACAGGCACACGTAATTGCTTATTCGTGCTATCCCGGCCAACGCCAACTCAGACCCCTGCAAGCCGCAGCCAAGATCTACTTGAGCTCTT
>NW_010408519.1:18190-26297 GCF_000710305.1 Buceros rhinoceros silvestris | reverse complement strand
TGGGTGCCCCGTGGGCAGGCAGAGGAGGGAGGGAGAGGCCCAGCCTGGGGGGGTGTGTGTGGGAGGGAAGGACATGGGTCCTGCTCGCAGACCTAGCTAGCATGAGCCCCAAGCCTCCGGAGGCCCCACCACCCCTGCTTGTGTAACCGTTACCCCAGAGCTTAAAAAGGGGGAGAAGAAAAAGTGGGTTTTCATGGCTCTGTCAACACTGCTGTAAGGAAAGACACATGGTCCTGCGGCGAGCGGAGCCGTCAGAAGGCGAACACGCCGTGTGCTGTCCCGCGCTACCCGAGCGGGCCCGGGTCCCTCGCCCCCTGGTGCAAAGGCGCCCTTTGCCTCTTCATGCCACGTGCCGAAGGGCAATAATGAAGTGATACTCTCCCATCACACGGGATTTCAACAATAACGGCATGGGAGATTACACCACATCCTATGCCGAGATTACAGAGATCAGAGCAACGCCCAAGAGAGCTGGGACATAGAGGGAGACTGTTGTTGCAGGTCATGGCACAGGAGGAAGGGACCTGCACAGCCATTCCGGGCTTTAAGGGCTGCCAAGAGGTAAAGAGCAGGCTCAGGAGCTCAGAAAGCACAATTTGCATTCAAATTTCAGGTGTCATGATTTCGTGCATGCAGCCTGTAAACCATCTGTGGTGCATATAGCCAGACAAAACCCCGGCTGCTGAGCACCAAGCCAGTACAGCCCCCCACACTATACAGCTCAAGCAGAGACCACCCGAGGCAGCTAGAAACCCAAATCAACCAAAAGAAACCACCACCAACAAAAAAACCACTCTCACCAAGCTAAATGAGTCTGTTTGGCTCTAGGGAAACACAGGTACATAGCCAGAAAAATCATCAGGGGAACCTTGTACTGCTTATCAGCAACACGTAACTGCAGAGCCACTTAAGGCTATATATACACAGAGATATATATGTCTGTGTGCACGCTTGTGTGCATTAAATATAGCTCAGTTCAGATGAGCATCTGCTACAGACCATCTGGACTGGGAGGAAGGGGGAGTGAAACGCTATGGGACTCTTGAGGAATTTGAAACTTGCAGTAGATTTTACACAAAAAACTGTTGCGTAAGGTACAATGACAAATGTGTGATATCAGGAAGGTTCTTCAACTAAAAGAAGGAGAACGAAAAAAAAAAAGAAAGAGAAGTGATCCTGAAACTGCAGCTTCCTGCGGGGGATGGAGTTGGCTACAGGCAAGGGTGCAGACCTCATGCCACTGAAATTCAGCATCATTAAGAGAAACAAAACCAAGTTCTCAGGACATGCATCAGTATGGGAGAAGATCTAGCACTGGACTGGTGTTGCCCCAAGGAACTGAAAGGGGTACCTGACATTCAGTGGGTTACCATGGAGTGTCTCAAACTTCCATCAAAAAGTAAAAGCTCATTAAAACTACAGTGAGTTTTTATTCATTTAATTAACATACAAGAACAAATGGTTCATGTGTGAAGCCCTCTGACATCCTTCTGACTAAGAGAACTTCGTATTCACAATGTATATGGAGATATTATCAGTATTCTTCTCCAGAAACTACAGCAAAATGGTACAAACTATTAGATTTTATAAATCAAGGCTCAAAATGACCATGTCTTATGCAGAATCGATACAAAGACTCAGATACGCCAAAGCTAAAATGGTCTGTTTTTCAGAATTACTGAGCACCCTCTCGTCTATTTTTTTCTGGTTGCAAGGTCTGCAAAGGGTAACAAAGGAAACTAAAGAACACAAAGCAAGCTCAGGCTTGCAGAGTCTGCAAACTTCCCCAGAAAACTGCGAGGTGGGCAAAAATGACAAGGGATTGAAAATCACTGCTCCAATTCCACCAACAAGTTGTGGTTCCAGGTGGCTCAAAAAGATCCAGTCTTCAGCAAGAGGCAAAAGGAACATGGTTGGCACTAATGCCAAATGGGAATTCAGCATTTCTTAGATTTCCATAAGTTGAATTTTACCTGTTCTGTAACAGTAGCAAGTTGCTAGCATGCGCACACTGGGAACTCAAGCACAAAATACAGACAAATAACGACTATTCTTTCAGGAGAAGCAGCTGTCCATCTTTTCTCCCCATCAGTCATCTCTATTTTTCCAGTGCTGCAACAAAAAGTATCTAATAACACTTCTAAAGGTCCAGTAAGGTAGCATTTTGTAAAAGAAGCCCACTAGACCATTTTACCGAAGGACCTAATAGCTCTGTGCTGTGAAAGGATCCAGTTGCGCAAGCCTTCAGCTTGAGCTTTATGGGGACAGCCAGCCATGCTCAGCAAAGTCACAAACAGATGGAGATAATAGAAAACTAAATGGACCATCCAGCTTTCTCTGTAACCACCATATGTGGTATTTTATCAGTTGCCAGGCAAGTGGGAGAGGGGGGAAGGAGTAGAAGAGATCATCAGTCTCCCCCTCCTGTATACATTGCTCCAATCTCTGGCTCATGTAGCAGCAGTTAAAACTATTCCCCTTTTGACAGGATTTGGTAAGACAGTCAGGAGGGGTCGGGACAGAACATGAAAACAGACTTAGACCAGATGCCCATGCTAATAGTAATTCAAACAGCATATTCCCCACCTAAAATGAAAATATTAAATAGAAGGAGTGACAATCTGATGCTTTTAAAAGTTTAGCGTTCTAGCCATTTTTATTTAAGCAGATGATTTGTCTGATCCTGATGCAAATGCATTTCTAAAATTTCAAGGAGTAAACAGAGGTACATGTTGAGAGGCAGTCTTTTTTTGATGTGTATAAATTTGTCCTCATGACTTTTTTGTTGGTAAGATAGATGCCACACACAGAGAGCTGTTACTGCAGTAATAAAAGCTTGACAGGTCTTTTCATACCACATCGTTGTCAACAAAGCTTCCTATTATTGGACAACACCGCTACCATACACCTCCAAGAGGGGCAACCAGAGCCACGATAAGCATATTGGCTATAGGCCCAGCCAAAGAGTGTGAAATCTCTCATTGCTAAGGGGTGCCCACACACATATTCAGATGCTCTCCTGGTACACTCTGAAGTCGGTGTTTTGTTTAGGGAAGAAATAAGGCAGTTAAGAAGGACTACAGAGAGGCTCCCTGCCAGGACTTACGAGCCAGGACTTCAGCACTGATCTGCTAAAGCCTTCAGTGATGAAACAGGCAGAAAAGTGGCACAAAAACACAACTGGGGAGCAGGAGAAGAATGTACACAGCTCCTTATCTGGATATTCAACACTTAAATTCCCATGGCTTTGACTCTTCTCTTATCCCAAAAACAAGAGGACACTTGCATAACCAGTGCAGAAACAGCCACAGGCAAGGCTCCTCTGCTGACATACCCAAGCTTCATCCTTGGCAAGATAACCTGTAGCAGCTTATCTTTAAGATTGTGCGGTCATTCACCTCGTTCAGCTTCTAACAATGGTGGCACAAAAGCACCGCTGCCTGTGATGGGAAGAGCCCTGGGGATGCTGGGGAAAGCAGTAACATTTGGCCAAGAGACACCTAGAGCACTCCAGGTGCTTTTTTGCATAAAATAACCACCTAGCTCCAGGATACCTGCACCCTTCAGTCACTGCCTGAAAACTCAGACAAACATGTTCTGGAAAAAATCCAGAAAAACAGCCGTGGTTTAATTCAACATTGCCCTCTGGCTCCCTGTAGGACTATTGCTCTCTCACACTGGGAGAAGCAGACCTTCACACCAGTCCTTCCTGTTCACAGCAGGGGGCAAGGAGCCCCACTCACCTTCCTCAGTGGTGTAAGCTAAAACACTAGTGTGTAAGGTCCAAACACCTCTTCTCATGGCAGACCCGAGCAGAGACACAAGAGGTACAACTAAAGGCAGCAGCATGGGAAAGTAACACTGTGCCACGGCTCCCCTGCCACAGCCGTCACTAGGTGTTCTTCAAAACACATACTTTTAATTAAAAAATTCTCAATGCCCAAACAATACAGCTGTTCACCTCACACATTAGACCAACAGCAAGAGCTGTGCTGCTAAGCCGTTTAATTTTCATAAATTAAGTAAATACAGCTTCTCTCTTACCCAATACTATCCTTGGAAGAACCTGCATTTTGGAAACCAGCAAAGAAAGACCAGAGCGGCTTCAGGGCTACTTCAGTCCAAAGGACAGACACAGAGCTGTCGTCCTCAGAAAGAAGCAAGAGCATCTCGGCAATTCACCCCACCAAAGCCCCAGCCCTGCTCTCATGCTTTATGTTTAACTGCTGGTAACTGACATGTTAAACCCCACCTTGGATTTACATCATCCCTTTGGTAGAATAAAGCCATAAGGATTCAACAGGTTTTGGTTAAAAGTTACACACACATGCAAGGTTCAAGGGTCCCAGGGTCTCAAAAGCCTGACTGTTGGCACTGACCCCTGCTCCTTCCCCACCAGCCCAAAACCAAACACATAAGCATTTGTTGTGAAAAAGCTCCTCAGGCACACAGAGCGGGGACTGTGCAGAGAGGACATAAAGCAGAGGTGGGCTCTCTGCCGGAGGGGAGCTGCGTTTGGTTTCCCTTTCAGATGGATTTCAGAGGCTCTTTCTTCCTTCAGCACAGCCTGTCCAGGGCACATACAGAGAAAGTGAGAAATCTCTGAGCAGAGGCAGGACCTTGGAAACCCTATTTCATCACCCTGCAGAGAAAGAGCAACAACCCCAGTCTCTCCCTCACCCATCAGAGCTGGCAGAGCCCCTTCCCGGAGCAGGGGCTGGCAGGGGTCCAGCCCGCCTGGATAACGTGCTGGAAGCCTGCAGCTGCAGGAATGTCTGGGACAGGGCACATGCAGCTTTTTTTAATTGCACGCTTCTGCTTCCACCGTCTGTCTGTCCTGGTTGGGTATTTTTTGAGGTTGGTTTCTTTTTTTTTTACTTTTTTTCCCCTACATTCTGCTTTTAAGTGGTTGAGGGAGAGGAGGGGAGCAATTATAAGGCAGGCTGTTGCTCCCCTGCCTATTCTTAGGCTTGGAAGGGACACCCTCCATACTTGATGGCCACACTTTTCTCTTACCCTCATTTTTTGTTGGGTTTTTTCAAACTCTGAGAAGTCAGTTTTCTCTGACAATAGTGGTGGAGAAAGCAGGGCTCTCAGACAACACAAATCATTGCGAACAAAACTGAAGGCACATGTTTCAGAAAACCCTGATACGCCTGAAATCCCAGCATGTGGGAAGGGGTGTTTTAACAGTATCAAGGTATGAAACTTAGTTTGGCAACCTGGCTTTTACAGCTCAAGAGGCTAAATGCTGCCCATATGCAATGGATGAGAGCATATCTTGAAAACTGGGCAAGTCCTGGCAAAGTCACGTGCAAACTACTCAGATACAGTAGCTCTGTCATTAAAACTCAGACTGAGCACAACAGAGGCACGTTCCAACTGCAAGACTGAAGCCATCACACCAGATTTCAAGTGCAAAAGGAGTTTATAAACATGTAATCTCTTAGACCCTGACCTTCCATCCTACCTGTTTCACCAAAAGGTGCAGTTCAGCTATCTCAGCCTCTTTTCAGCACCTTGTAGCATCAGTACTTCACACCAAAAAGCACCACCAAGAAAATCCTGATGTTGCTATGTCACTGGGAATTTTGAGATAAAAGTCTAATAGGCGTAACTTGCAGGGATGTGTGCCTTTCTGCCAGAAACTGTTGTATTATTATTCATGTTCAAAAAAAGTCACTGCCCTCCTCAGAGGTCACTGTTCCCTCAGTCAGGATGGCTTGACTCCACATGTGATGCTCCAACCCAGTTCCGTCAAGATGGATTTGAGGTCTGGTATTCGAGCTAACACAGACCACCTTAGCACAGCAATACAAAGTTGCTATTCCAGGTTCAGTTTACTACAAGATCTAAAGAGTACACCTGACCAGAGCCAACATCCCTTCTTAATTTCTGGCTTTCTCTCCCCAGCGTCATTCCTGCCTTATTTATGACCTGCCTGGCCCATCAGAACAATCCTCATTTAAGAGGTCAACTGAATTCCATGACTTTATACCAGATGCTCAGCAGCAGCCAGAGCATCAAGTCCTGCATAATTCAAGTTCTAGCAGGAAGGATGGGATTATTTCCTACTCACCTCTCAAAACTGCACTGCTTACAGCAGCGGCTTGCCTCACAGAGAATTTCTTCTTGGACTGTGTTGCATCCAAAGTCCGTCTTTTAGGTGTAGCACTCCCCCAAGGTTTGATCTCTCCAGCAATCCTTCATTACAAAGTCACCAAATCCAGAAAATGACAACGAAGGTGTAGTCCTTCTTCATGAGAACTAGTGCAAACACTGATGAGGGGGTAAAATCTAGTCAAATCCTGCATGGCTTGTTCTCCTTGAGAGTGCCACATCTGCTTACAAACCCACTACCTGCACAAGCACTGCCTCTGCACCACTGCTGCTACCAGCTTCTACACACAGGCTGCCCCTGTCTGCCCAGACCTTGGCTCCACCAAGGCAAATACATTAGCAGACCCTCTTAAAGGAAGCATAGTTTGATCAAAACGAGTTTTCCTCCAAGAGCAAGGGTCAGATCAGTGGATGAGAAGAACTTAACACGAGGTGTTCTTATAGCTGCTGCTACCTACAAAGAGCACAGAGCACAGCTCCCTTTATAGGTTTTATGATTTAATTGCAACAATTAGCCCATTCTGGCTGAGGACAGGTCCACAGAACTTCACTGAAAGGAAAAATGCACTATCTTTAAGAAAATGAAAAAAAAAAAACCCAACCATTTTCTTGCAGCAGATCTTTTCCAACAATATGGGCAACTCTTCATTTTTTTTAATTATTCCATAAAATGCACCACTAAGGCACCTTAACGTTTATTTTACAGATAAGGCAATGAAAGAAATGACCTCCTCAAACTTGAGCAATATTTGGCATTAGAAATGCAACAAGAACTTGAGTATTTGTGTATTGGGATACGTAAATCTACTTATCCATATGTAAAAGGCTGGAACACAAATGCTCCACTTTCAGCCCAGGACGAACCAAAACTAGTATTGAGAACAGACATCTTCAAAGGTTCCCTGCAATGAATAAATTCTTCTTACATTCACAGGATGAGCGATTTGAGCTCTGACAAAGATTTCACAAAATCTGTATGAAGATTCAGATTAAAGACCAATTTCACTGAATTATCATCCCATGATCATACGAGGAAAACAACCACAGATCGACTTGGACATCTTCACCAAGTTTGCACTGCGTAGCTCTAATATCTCCATGGTGAACTATAATTCCTCAGAGAAGTACCACATGGTTCTCTATCCTCATGAGCTCATGCATCAGCCTGCAACCTCTCAGGCTACACTGCAGCCTGATCGGGAGTACTGTCTCTCACAATGTTGCAACAACATTTAACCGCCTAGTAGGATTTTTCTGGCTGCTTACCACAACCCTGAAACCCCTGATGGGTGGGGGTGTCAGAACTACCATGAATCGGTCCTGCAGGCCGTATTTACGAGACTGTCACTGCAAGCCCTGATAGGGCACTGGCAATGCTGCCTCCTCCAGAACATGTGTGTGCATGGGGACACTATTCAAGCTTTTCTACTGAAAGGAACATCTGCTTCTGGCATGTGATGTTCCTAAATGCCATCAAAAGCAACTACACTAGGTGGCTAAGTACTTTATGATCTTTTATGATCACCACAGGCAGCCTCAAATTGGTATCAACTCACCTCCAGACTATTTGCCATCCATCAGACACAAAGTACCCAGCCTGTTTCTTCCTACAGAAACAACCCAGACACACTGAAGCAATCGGAAAAGAAAATTCAGCTGAGGTTCTTTTGGTAAGCAGCCTGACCACTGCAGCGGGGTTTGTTTTTTTTTTTTTTTGTGGTATTCCATATATAGTTGTGACAACTGCCGTAAAATATTCCCTCAGCCACCCTCCCGAAGCCAGCCAAGTCTATAACCACCCACCCACACCACAGATGTACTCAGAAGTTACAAATCCCACCCTCTCTATTTACACAGCAAAACAAGCTGCAGCAGCACTAGTGCTGGAGCCTTCCCACAAGATACCCAATCTGTGTCTCCTGAGTAAGGGAACACCTGTGCAATGCCTATCAAACAGGAAGAGCCACTCGGATGGCATCTTAGGTTC
>NW_010408519.1:905-18090 GCF_000710305.1 Buceros rhinoceros silvestris | reverse complement strand
GTTCAGCAGCAATGTATCATCTCCCACATTGTTCAACCTCACCGTAGGATCAGAGCTGGATGGCAACTACCAAAAACTCGTTACAGGAATGATTCTAACAAATAGTAATTAAGACATAATTTAAGCACTGCATATACAGGGATAGATTGAGAAATATTTCACTATTTCATGTTTTCTTCTTCACATATGTTCCCTTCCAGAAAAACCCCACAGTATTAATTATCAAGATCTTAACTTTCCCTTATTACTACATGTAATCATAATTAAGCAAAAGATGCACCTTCCACTTACAGCTTCCAAAATTTCTTTATCTAAACTATGGTAATTAAATATTATTCTGCTAATGTGCAAGTGCCACATTCAGATATATTCTGGTTTGGACTGTACACCTTTTCCCCACCTTTTCCCCAAATTACAGAAATGACCAAAATACCACACACCTCCAAGAAAAACAACACACCAGTGGACAGATCAAGGCTTCTTGCCAAAGCCAAGTGCACTCCTTTCCCTAGTGAGGAGGGAATCAAATTTGGGTCTTCTGAGGTTTGCATCACTTTCTGATAAAGGCACATTTTATCTTCTTGGTTTTCTTCCTTTAATCCTCCTTACCTCTATAGGCCCGGCCAGAATTTCAACCAAAGTGTCTGAGCCAGCCTGCACTACACTTTCATCAGTCAGCCTCTGACACAGGCAAGCAACACAGACCTCCTAGGAGTGCCTCTGACCAGCAGGTCCAGATTTCCAAACTGGCACGCCTGCCAGAGAAAGATAAACCACAACTTGTAGATAAAGATCCTGCTACGACATTGCAAGTTCGTCATGCATATATTAGAAATATGGAATAAGAAGAATCCAGCTTCCTTTACTGATAAGTCCTGTTTTAAGTGAGATTACAGCAAACTTCTGCTTTCTTAAACCTGTTCCTGGTCAGACTGACTAGCATTTATTAAAGTTTTAAGCTACAAGTCCTCCTTGATATTTTTTCTCCCCAAAATTCAGGCAAACTGACTGTTGTCCAGTCCTTGAGCTTGCTTTGTCCCTCAGTTTGAACACCCTGAAGAGCCCTCCACTCTTCAGTTCTTAAAGGGATGAGGCTCTCCTTTTAAAACTTACCCAGCAGCAGCTGGCAAGCCTGAGTCAGACACAGGAAAAACTTAACAATGTAAGCTCCACAAGACAACCAGTGTCTACCAGCAAGGCTGGGAGCAGAAGCGATGTCCCTCTGCAGTACAGTCTTGAGCATCCTCCTGCACTGCATGGTTTCTAGGGCAGGAATTGGCAACTCCCATTTCTCAGTTGCTCTTTTACTTCCCTCCACCCATTCCTGGACCCCCTCAATGAATCCTACAGCTATATCCTTTCCCAGTAAAATATTAGAAGTCCCTTTACTCTCCAGAGCTGTTACACTTGTGCTCTTTCATATGAGCCCGTCCACCAGCCTGAGAGACTGTGCTTGAGACAATAGTGGAGAAAAGACCTAAATGGGGCAGAGTTGCTCCTCATGTAAATTTATAGAGTAACATTTTATAACCTTGTTTTCCCTCACTGTCAGAGAGCAATGAAAAAGCTCTCTCCTTCCTCCTTCCCCTCCCGTTCTTGGTTTGTGTTTTGTTGTGGTTGTTTGCCTTTTTTTTTTAATGAACACCACCAGAACAGAAAGATTACTTGCTAGAAAAATGACTACAGTCAACACTAATCTTGAGCACTTAAATATACTGTCAGTACACTGCCCGGAAGATCCTAGTATAGAGGCCCCACCGTTCACTCCCTAAACGGGGAACATCCTTGTTTGGCTTGGCTCGGTCTCCTGAAGCGCTGCATCACTAACTGGAAACAGGCGGGCTTGCATGGAGCTTCCAAGAAGCAACACGGGCACCCCACCTAAAACCAAGCCAGGGAGAAACAGGGGATGCCCAAGGAATTGGGTCTTTGCTGGTTCCCTCACAAAACCGATGTGCCATGTGTTCTGGGAAAAGCGATACAGTTTTATCTGTATGTTTACTGATGGCTGGGAATTAGGTGTCTCTCTGGATTGCAAACAGGACTGCTGAGAGCTGCGGTGAGAAGCCTGAAAGCCCTGGTTATGTTAACTGTGTCCTTGTACTTTACAGAAATCCTTGACAATCCGTCTAGAGACAGGCCACCTCTTCCTTGCTACTGCAAGACACTGCACCAATCTCAGGGCTATTTCTACACCAGGCCACTCTCCCTTCCAAAGTCCCAAGGAAGAGATCAGCACCTGTATCAGTACAACTTGTCACAGGAAAAAACCCCTCCAGTCTGAGATGTTTCAAGTATCTCTGCTTAAAGCAAGAGCTCCGAAGCAAAGCATTGCACAAACACATTTTAGATAGCCACAGCACGATCTTAAAGCTCACAGACACTGCAGCATCTGCTAATGACTAAGCTTTTGAAAGAGCCATTTCCCAGCACCAATCCTGCACTGCCATTTCTTTTTGGTACATACTGCAGACCACTGAAGTCATAGCCTAGTCTGCACACATCTCATTACACTTTCTTGCCTCATTTGCCTCCAGGTTTCTTCACTTGGTCCAGATTTTCTCTGGCATCTGCTCACTCCCGTCATCAGATCATCTCCTCGGGCCTTTGACTCACATTCCTTCCCTGCTGCTAGACTAAACTGGCGGAGCACAGACTGCCTGGCTCAAACACCAGACCTCTTGTCCTCTTGTTGGAGATCTATGCAGAAGTCTGAACTGAGATTTTTTGGGACACCTGCCTGAAAGTGCCTTAAAAGGGCTCAATTAAGAGAGGACACATCATTGAAGAAGGTGCCCTCCAAGGCATTCTACTAGTAGTCTGAAAAGTCAGGGTCCTTTAAAAATCAATCTCTGTTCTTAGCACAAGAGGTGCGGGGAAAGAGGGAGGGGAAAACAAAAAAAGCTTTACACCTCACTTCTGCTTTTATTTCCATATTTTCTATTCTGTGTCTTGGCCATAACCCAAGTGTCCCACTTCCCAGAGGCTGCTTCAGAGATGAGAGCAGCAGCCTGGAGCAGCAGTCTCTCTACGTGGTTTCTGAATGGGCACACCTGGCTGAAGCAGAGATCTGCTCCTAATCTGCCAACCGCGTGCTGCAGTGCCTGCTGTCGGGAGGAGCCCAGCTCCGTGACATATGCCAAATAGAAATGAGATAAGGCAGCTTTGCAAAGATAAACATGCCGTGCGTCAATCGCAGGAGCGGGCTTAGCACACAGCCAGGCTCCGGGCACCTAGAGCAGTTTAAGGCATTGCACGTCTTGCACTATTCTCTGCTGCCACAGGTTATCTTTCTGCAGCAGAATGGCAAAGGCACTCATGGCAGTAGTCCTCTGCTCCACAAATTAACTAGTGCCTACGGACCAGGTCTCTTCACCTCCTGTCCTCAGACAGGTGTCAGTGGTGTCTCCCACCAGCACACGCAGCCTTAGCCTCTCCTGCTAGACCCAGCAGAGCCTGACGGCATCACCAGGCTGAGGAGCATCATTCCCAGCCAGACCTGTCCTCAGTGCTTCTCCAGGAGGCATCCAATGCTGAGCAGCAGGTCAGGAAGGGGTCAATTAATGAGTGTGGCAGCTTCCTCCCACACCAACAGATCGTAGGTGCACACCAGGAGCTTTATTGCAAAAGGAGAAGCAACTGCTCTGGAGAAGTTGGGTGCCCTCCTGACAATCTCTGCGCTTCCAATACAGCTTTTAGATATTTTCAAGCCACATCTGCTGTCCACATGATACTTAAATAAAATATTTTTCCTGCTAGCACATTCCAAAGAAAAACCAAAACAGCACTACCACTAGAGAAGGTTACACCACACCATGAAAGCAGTTTAAGGCAGCATCTTCTGTCTGCCAGCTACCTAAATAGAGAGTATGTCAAGGAAGAAAAATTACCCACCCTTCCCAAACATTCTGGGCACTCTCCTCCTCGTGTCTCAACCCGTGTGCCAAAATTAAACACGAATCTCCTATAAACACTATGGAGAGACTGACCCTGCATCACATGCAAACTACCAGGCTCGTTAAAAATGCTGCAGAAGTTCTGGATAGACATTAATAAAGTAAGACCTGTCACAGGCAATGCGTTTTAAGCTTCTTCCAGCCAGTGGCACAGAAAAGCACAGGTTTGTGTAGTATCACGGCAAAAGAGGCAGAGGTAAAACAACAATCTTCCACTGTTAAAAAATGGGGTAGAAGTTGGTACCACTGGTACAACTAGGATCATATCAGCCACCACCTTCCACTACCTCTACCTTTAAAATGAAAGCTAGAAATTGTCCTTTTTTGCCTGGGAATTCATCCCACCACCTCATACATTCTGTCTATTAGGTTTCCCTCATACCTCACCCTAACTATTTTGCTTTCTTCCTTTCCTCTGCCTTCTTTCACCTGCCAGAGCTGAAGACCTTGGACAAACTGACACCAATCAGGTGTGGTTTAGCTAGTCTGTCTCAGACAGAGGTACAGGGAATGCAAAGCCGTCTTTGGTACTTGACTCCAAGAGGGAACACACATAAAAGTGGCCTTGTATTTTGGGACTAATGCCTCCTTCTACCAGAAATCTTACCCTTTGCCACATGCCTTATGCACTGTCCCCTTCTATATGTGTCAAGAGGTGTCATGACAAACACAAACAGTTCAAAATAGCTTGAAAAGATTAAAGCATTTATTTAAACTTCACATTTTAGGAAAATGACCAAATGCTGTGATGCATTTGGACAGATTAAAAGGCATCACACAGGGTGATGCTGTATGTTCTGCTTTGCAGTATCCTGAGAGTCAACAGGCCCAGCAATAAAGTTTTATAGCACTTAATGCTAAAGAGGACTATGAAACCTTTCTAATCTGACTCTTCCACATGTTTCCATGTTTCCCTGAGGTACCCTTTTACAGGGTCTGATAATTTGCCCTTTGTTGAAATACAACAGCCAGAAAAGAACATGGGTGTGCTGCAAAGATTAAGAAATGAGCATTTTCCCCCCAACTCAAGGGTATTTTTAGCTTTTTTGTTGTTGTTGTAATGCTTTCCAGTTTTTCCGTATCCTTTTTTAAGGGTTGAATTCCAGCAACTGGACACTGTGCAGCAGTGCTGGTTCCACCAACACTGGATACTGAGGTTAAAGAGAGAAATTATTTTGAAAAATGTGCGTTTGTTTTGCGGTTTGGGGTTTTTTTAAGTCTTTCTCTTTCAGAATCACTCTAGCAGAGCACATGGAGTTGCTTATCTAGACCATTTTCCAAGTTCTGATTTCCAGTATGCATTCCCCTGTCCCATAGGTATGGACACATTGTTTTGCTCCTAGACACATAACTTTGCTTCTGGATCCTGGATGAAAATCTTGAGAAGCTTCCTGTCTAGTACCTTTTTGCAGAGCTCATGAAATCCATCCTCTGACATCAATTGTCCATTAGCAACTACTTCGAGTCAACCCTTTAATTTCACACATTTTGTGATACAAATTTTTAATCAATACAATTAAATTAAATATCCAATTACTCGCAAAGTGTCTCCATTTACTCTTTTTTTTTTTTTCTATCTCAAAGAATTAAATCAGGTTTGTCTGACTACATCTGCTTTTCATAAAATCCTACCTACCAGGGTTAAATCACATCTGTACCCTTCCACTCTGTAACTTTTCTGTATTTTTAAGTATGTTTGGTGCCACAATCTCCAATGCATATTTTTTATTTCCTCCCTTTTACTCTTTATTATCCAATTTAAAGTTTTCAGATATTTTCTCATGATGTCAAGACCCAACAAATATCGGTATCAACAAGCCAAACTTCTCCTCTGGGACCTTATAGCCTATCTGTATTTCCAGTTGTCCAGGTTTGTTGGTTCCAAGAAGTTTCCTAACTCAGTTACTGACAATGGTTAATTTTCATATTACAACACAAAATAAGTCCCCTTTCTAGCCATCCACTCACCAACATTGTCTTTTCCCCTTGGACATTCTTAGCTGATCATCATCAGCTCCTCTCTACACTGATTCTTTTTACTCTTCTCTAACCTGTGAGCATTACTTTGGGCAAAAAGAGAAAAGGTATTTTCAGAGGACATTAGCAGCTTAGAAAAGGACTAGCATAATGATAGCTTAAGATTCATAATCCCTTTCATGAAAATAATAATTTTATTCCAAACACAAAGCTCTAAAGTGATCTTGCTGAGTACAATGATATTCATTATCTCCGTGTTCAGAGAACCACAGCTGAAAACAGTTTTCACAGACTCTCTATTCTGGTACCGATAACGAAAATTACATTATATACATCATATGAAACTGAGAAAGAAGCCTCAAAAAATATTAGTGTGAGCTTAACATAAACTGTTCTGATCATATCACTTCCACATCCCCTTCCAAACACCTGTCAAAGCAATATGCATTTCATGTTTTTAATCTTTCCTCATAAACCAGCTATTTCAACCACTTTTGTTGTTGTTCTTTGACTTTTCCCAAATTAGCCTCTCTTTCAGATATCCAGGTGTCAAGAACTGAGAAGCCCACAGCCAAACTGTGGCATACTGACATCTATCAGCCCCAGGTTTCCATGCATCTCCCCAAAACGTATTTTTCAACAACTTATCACCGCTATGGCAGTGGCACAGTTAATTGACCACTTGCAGTCACAACCCTGGCTCCGCTGATACGGAGATTTTACAGCTTTCTGCACTGAATAACTGTTTCTTCCCTCGGCCTTCAGCAATGTAAGTTTCTACAGATACTCATTTGTTGCCTATATTTCTAACCTCCTTTTTCCCTCAAATACCTGCAAATTTGAAACAAAATCAAATGAGTCCAGCAGCTCCTTGTAGCTCCATCACAGCTACTATATCACAAAACGTTCCTCTTAAACACGGAATGAAGCCACATCTTAAATCCAAGTAGGTTTTTTTCCATCCTAAATTAATCTTTTGCCAGAAAGCCGTTCCAAGCAACATACTGGGGACAGGTTGTCTGCACGCCTCTCCTCTAGATTATTTTTCAATAAAGCTAAATAAGATGTTCTAAACACAAAATGCTCTTAATTTTCATTTTTTAGAAAAGAACTCAAGACATTTACTGCACAGTCTTCAAGGTCAGTGTCACTTTTTTGTATGTCTTGCAGACACATTTGTAGTTGAGAAAAACCAGCAACATAAATTAAGACCATCTCTCCCCTGTGCTTTTGCAACATATTTCTAACAACCCAACAAACAAGAAACAGCAACAGGGAAATATTCCCAAGCCCCAGAGCAGACTCCCTGCTGTGCTTTTTCAGTGAAGAAAGATAATAGTCAATAGGAATTCAGCTGAAATTTTGCTCTGAGTTAGGACAGCCAAATGAGAAGCCACAAGTCACCCCAGGCCAGTACAAAAGTAAGACTTTTCTCTCTCTTTTAGTCCTTGTTGTAAGTGACAGCACCCACTGAAAGCAACAAGGAGCAAACCAGGCAAATAGAAACAGAACCACAAGAGCACCAAGGCACAAGAAGGAGACAAGTTTTGTATTCAGAAAGCTCACATCTCAAAAATAATGCCCTGTTTCTTCGGGGAGTCATGCCTGAACGGTGCTCTCCAGCTGCTGACCCCAAGGGCAGGGCTGTGGCACAGCACACTCGAACATCTGGTGCCCTCCTGCAGCCACCAGCTCCTGCCCTCCCCAGCTCGCTGGAGAGCTGTTGTCATCTATTTGATAACTGTGGGCAGCAGCCACCCAGGGAGTCTCGGCTCCAGCTCCTTCAGGGGTGCTGGAAGGAAAGGGAGCAGGCAGACATACAGGCATTGGTCTGGATAGGCAGGGGGGAAAACACTTTCTGATGAGAGGAAGGGCAGATGGCCCACAGCCAGCCAAAATGGACATCCCTAGAGAGCCCCTCTGTCCCCCCACAGCATTTTACCAGGGAGCTCAGGATGCATCAGAGTGATATGCAGGCAGGGCCAGTTTTGTTTTCTTTTTCCCTAAAAAAAAAAAAAAAAACAACAAAAAACCCAACAAAAAAAACCCCACCCAAATCTCTATGCTTTATGCCTGTCCTCTGAAAAAAACAGCTTAGCAGCCTGCCCCAAATACCACAACAGTCCCAACCCTGAATTACACACACAGCTGTGATGGCAGGGGGTGGGGTGGGGGTGGTTGGGGGAGTGGACCACGGAGAGCAGGAGGGGAAAGGAGCTACCGCACTGAGGAGCTCGAGCAAGACAGATCATCAGTACTGATGACTAGGCCAGTTACACCCCTGATGAGAAAGACAGATGTTTTGCAGAAAGTCAGCCACTGCCTCATATTAGGAGGTATGAAAGCAGACAGATTAGAAGTTGTATTTTCCTCAGTCTTCATCCTTTGCTAGCCAGGACCAAATCAAGAAAGCCAGGTATCTGGCTGCAAGAAATAACAACCTTCTTAGTCTTTGTTCCTCCTGATGATCTCATAGCCTTCCCCAAAGGCAGCAGTCACATCGCTGCTTTTGCTGTTAGACAAGTTGGAGGAGCAGACCAGCTCTTCACTGCTCTTAAGTTTTGTTTCTACATGTCCTCACACAAACCTCTTCTGTGGGTCCAGAAGTTCCATAAATGAGAATACACATGTTTTCAGGTAACTCATACAAGACCAAAACATTGCAAGCAGATTACTGAAGCCAGGGGAAGAACCTATAGGAGAGTGGAGGAAAAGCAGCCTTGGAATAAGCTTCCCCTTGTGTACAAAATTTGCTGCAGAATTGCAGGGTTGAAGGAACAGAGACTTGCTTGGTGTTCAGGGCTTGGTCTGGGGGCTTGGGGTGGGGGTTTTTTTGTTGTTGCTTTTGGCTGTTTTTCAGTTTTTAGGTCTACAAAACCTCCTCCAAGCTAGTCACACAAGCTACCATACAGAGTGGTCTCTTCCCACACCTACAGTTTCAGGGTTAGCCACAAAAAGGAAATAACACAGGGTAGTAGCCAATCTTTATAGGTATGAGGGTGTATAAAGACAAACAGCCCTCAAACAAATGCTGTAGGCTCTTATATGGTCATATCATAGGACAGAAGAGCAAGTAGGTAAGGCGCCAGGAATTTTATCAGGAAAATCCTGAACAAAATTATGGGTGCATAAACAAACCACAAATCAAACACACCTCTCTGCACATCATATGTGCTGCACAGAAGGAAAACATACGCACAGAAACAAGCATTTGTTCAGGATGGCTGGAACTCACTTCCATTTTCCTTTTCTCCATTTCAGTAAATCCAAACCAGAACTAAAAAAAAAAAATACCCAAAAGCATGGGTGTTTCTGTGGAACTGTGGTGCTCAGAAAGAATAGTTTCCTAACAAAAGACAGCAAAATGAAGTGGCCTCAATCACTCAGTGGTTTAATGGGGACACAAAAAACATAGGGATCAACCACTCCCTGGCAATGGCATATCTAAACCTGAGTAAGGCAGGGCCTTGGGTCTAGGACTGCTGTGGAAAGAACCACAGCACACAGCTTGAGCTGGAAGGAAGCTCAGGTAGTCTCTAGCCCAGCCTTCTGCCCAAGCAGGGCGAGTGTCACGCTCAAAGCAGGTTGCTCAGAGCTTCATGCAGTCAGGTCTTAACAAATTCCAAGGAAGGAGACAGTGCAGTCTCTCTAGGCAGCCTGCCCCAGTGCTCAGCTATCCTCACAGCAAAGCTGGTTTTCCTTACCAGTCTGAACCTCTCACTTCAGCTGATGTCCATTTTCTCTCAACCCTCTGTCATGCAGTGGTGCAGAGCCTGGCTCTTTTTCCACACTTTTCTACAGACCTTTGCATCACAGCATCCAAACTTCGGAGTAGGCACATTAAAGAGGACATGTCAAATCTCAGCAATTTAAAGACGCTTAACTTGCTTCACAAGCCACCACATGCTTAAAAGCACTTTGCACAGCTGCTTACAACTCTACTTACATCCAAAGCTGTGGCAGAGCTCAACATCTTCCACACAGAACACGGGCAAATGACCATCTCCCTCTCTATTAGAGACTGGCCCATCTCACACACAGGAGCGCACACCCTGCCTCTGCAGGCAACCACAACTCCAGCAAGAGCTGGGAGATAAATGCTCCAGGGTATCACCCAACAGCCAGGGCTTGTCCTAGCAGAGCTGCAGGAGAGGAGTGAGCACAGTATGTACAGCTCCAGGTAAGTCATTAAAGCGTATCAGCAATACAGCTCTTTGCCCCTACATTACAGGGGAGAAGCCTCCACCAACACCAACTCACTTGCCTCCTGCTCAGGATACATCAGAATTCTCAAGGAAGAAGGCCTGACGCTCCCTAAGGCGCCTGCCCAAAGATCCCTAAGGGGTTATCAGAGCAGCCTGGTCTCTATTTCTCACTCCATATGACTAACAGATTGTGAAAAGACAAAGCCAGTGTGGCTGCAGAGGAATTTTTTTTTCTTGGCAGAGAGGAAAGAGATGAAGTGGGTGTCACATTTTTCCATCAGATTTTTGCTTGTCACCACAGCAAAGCCAGATCACATACAGAAGACTGAAAGCTAGTTAGCAGCAGATGGCCAAAAAAAAAAAAATTAGTAGTTCCCAAGACACAGCAAAGGCACAAAGAGGTCACTGACACTATTCAGCTACGCATCTGGATGGATGGCAGCTATGAGGACAGCTCTAGTAATTCAGGTCTAACCCAGCTAACCAGCCTTTCCTTATTTTCTCACATTGCCTTCTCTGCTTCCCAACTTGAACCCATGAGAAGGGAGCACTCCTTATTTGATACAACATTTATACCCTTCCTGCACACATTTAGCATGGATGTAACTCAATTCAGTGAGTCTCTTCTCTACAGTTGCAAGCTATTTTTGACAGCTCACAGAGAGAGAGAATAACAGTCCCTGCTGTGAAGAGCTCAGCATCTCAGACTGGAGACAGCGGACACCATGCTCACCTCTGCTATGACTTATCAAACCTCAACACTTTCGACCTGTCTTCTTTCCTGCCTATTACTCACTTAAGCAAAGCGAAAGGGTAACATATTTGCCAGCAAAAAATGTGGCCCTAAGAGAAGCTTATTTTCCACATGCTGTTTCTGTCACTTCTATACAAGACAAACAATTTAGCATCCAAGACAGCCTCCACTTTTCACCAACACTTGGCATCATGGAGTGATGGCAGTACCATCGACCTGATCCAACCCAGTGTTTCTTTAAGCTTCAGGTCTGTCCGCTTCTCTGCTACACATCCACACTCTTCTCAAACAACGTTTTTTCCTATTGATCCTTGAACAACTGCCTCCTCCAAGTAATACCCTTTCTTTCCAGTGACATCCAAATAATAGTCAAGTGGTATCAAATAAATACACAGATGTACACATCAGGATTACTTCTAGGAACAACCCATAAAGCTACCCAGACTATTCCCACTGCACGTTCCTTTAGTCCAAAACATAGTTCCACCACTCCTTCCCCACCCAAATATTCCTACTTGCCCTCTCACATCAGCACCAGTACCTGGGTTGCTATAGGGTAAGCTGCATTAGGCAACTGATAGCCCCAAAAGCTAATTTCTTGCAAGAAAGTAATTTTACAACTGGATGAGTTCCCAGGCAGCTGTCACAACACCCTGCAGTTACATCCAGGTGCTGAACCTCACTATCAGGTCTTGTCACCCAGAAAAAAACGCAGCCAAAGGGCATCCAGACAGCACTGATTTATCATCTCCATGATTTGGAGAGATTAACAGGGAGCAACAGCAGAAATTAATATGCCCTCCCTGAAAAAGCAGATGCAGAGCTCTACTGTGAGATAGTCCCTCAGGGACCCACCCAGCACCATTCCCACAGGAGATCCTTTGGAAAAAGGGAAGCTGCTCTAGGGAATTGGAGGAGTTAAAGGGAAGACCTCGCAAGCTCAGGGTAGGCAGCCAATACAGCCCGTGAGAAATGCCACTGAGCTAAGTTAGTCACCCTGATTGGCTACCAATGATTGCTGAAGTCTCACCCACAGAACCATCCCTCTCCAAAAGGAAGAGAAGCAACCCAAGACGAAGGAAACAGATGATGGGTGTTTAAACCAAGTATTACAAAGTTACTGGAAAACAGCTTTTGCGAAAGCAGGGAGGAAGGAGTACAGACAGCACTAAGGACAGCAAGGACGGATAACCAGTATTTGACTACAGCACAGAAAAGCAGCAGTTCATCTGCAAGTGAAAATCCAGCAAGATAACTTGCTTGGTCAGAGACAGAGGGCTGCTTTCAAAGAATAATCTCTTCACTTTCAAAGCAACAACAAAGTATCTCAGAGGACCTTCGTAGAGGCAGAGGCAGCAAGAGAAAAGAGCCCGCAGTGACACAGATGACACAGCTCTTTGGAGGGATAAATAGCTAGCAAGATGCAGCACAAGCCAGGGGACTCAGCCCTTACAGTCCTGGGCAGGTCTTCACCCCCTGCATGAGCAGGGCCATGGGAGCCTGACAAGTGTGGCTGACAAGGTGCTAGTGCAAGAGACAGACATCCCCCTGCTCCTGCCGTAACAAAGCCGAGCACGTCCACTCTAGCTTAGCTCTGCAAAAAAGTCTTTTAAGGGAAGCTTACAAGCCCCCCAGACCAGGGACATCATCTTGTGTCACCACAGCACAGTACTGCTGCACACGGTGGCTCCTAAGGTGCTGAAACTATTTCATTCTGCAGCAGTTACTTCCCTTCCCCACCTGTCAGACAGCTCAGACATAAAGCATCTTTGCCAGGTAGCAGTATAGGTGACAGCCACACAGCAAGCAGTAGAGACAAGCTAAGAAACACTCAGAGCTGGTGGTCCATTAGTCCAAGGCCTCTTTGCTTTATTTTCATACATATTTTTATTTTATTTGTCACAGCTGGCATGAAGATGATCTGATCTCACAGTGTACAAGCAAAAACATGGAGGCAGACTTGCAGAGGAGAAATAAGGCACAAATGAACTAGTGCAGCTGAAGGTGGTGTATCAGAGAGCAAGAGGGACACAAAAAAGATCAAATCAAACTGCACATCCCCATCTGGGATCTGCAGTGATCCAGATGGGCCTCCCCAACAGACACAGATGATCCTAAAAAGTGAGACTCCTTTAATAAAAAACTGATCACCCTCCACCAGGATAGCTGAAACTTAACCCCCAGCTATGAAAGACCCCAAAGAAGGGACTCTCCACAGCCTGAACAAAGACCTGCAAAGAGCACAAGGTACACACACACCCCCCCCATCCCTGCAGATAAGCTCAACAACTCCAGACATAGGAAAACATTGTCTGGTAATGCCATGAGTGAAATTCCTTTTCTCCAGCTATCATGTACAACTCGTTCCACGCTTAATGACTGGTTTTCCAAAGTAAGGAAACATTTACAGAGGACAGCGCAGATCAGTCACGTCCATGAGGGAAAAAAAAAAAAAACAAACCAGTGTTTTTGTACATTAAACTCTGGCTCATTCTTATCTATCACGCTTCAAAGTCAGTTCCAGGACAGACTAACATTTTTTCCAGCTCCCATCCTCCGTGCAGATCAAGCACTCCGCTATACAGCTACAGCCAGTCCAAATGAAACCAGCCAGCAACCCAATACCCATATTCTTCCAATTTTAACCATTCAAAAAATGGGAGGGTAAAGTTTCAAAGTATCCCACTTGTGTTTATCTTAGCTCTTAGAGGAACTGTAAATCATTTAGACCCATTATGAGTACCTGACATGGCCCTTGGCAAACAGGAACAGTTTACTTATTTAAATCTGGGAAGAAAGCAAGGTGGGGGAAACAGCTTTCAGTGCAAGGCGCTGAACACAACTAGTTCTGCTGTTCAGCGGTTGTGACCCTGATTTTTTTTTTTTTAATATGGGAAGTCATTCTCAAAATTTAACACTACTGCTTTGTATGAAGTCTGCATGCAACGATTTTTAAAAAATCTCACTTTCACATTTCTCCTCTTTACTAGAGAATTTTGGCAAAATCCTTGAAAGTACTGACTTTCCGCTATTTCACCTAAAGTTAGCTGTCTGGTCCTTCGTAGGTTTATAGAGAAGAAAGAATGAGAGATTTCAGTTTTCTTGTTAATAGGCAATAGGCCAAACCCCACTTTCAAATAAATGAAGTATCTTCACCCCACAAAAATAATTTAAAAATTGGATCAAACAATATTGACACCATATTTTACAGAGTGCTACATGCAGCCACCACAAAATAAGATGGAGCCAGCTCCACATCCATACATGCTGTGATAACAGCAATGTTTAATTAAATACACAGAGACTGTAAAAATCCAGCACTTTCATCCGTTTAAATTAACTATTGCCACTGCTGTACTCCAAAAACTAGAGGCAATCCCTGGCAGCTTGTTCAGAGACAGCATTTCTGCAGAAGTCATCAGAACACAAAGTAACAGCGACCATCATGTTTGTGGCAGAGGAAATGAGTCATAACAAGCTCCTGGTGAGGTTCAGAGACTTGTAATGGGCAATTTTTATCTGAGGAAAGGCAGCCGGCTCAACTTTTCCCCAGCTCATCTTCGATGACAACCACAACCCTGAACACTAACCTTCAGGGCTGGATTGCTTCGGTTTTGCCCTCGCAGGAACATAGCGATTTGGCAGCCAAGGCCCAGGATGCCTCCTCTGCTTATGCCAACCTACACTTGCACCTGTATTCCAGGATTGAGCTGCCCACAGCATCACCAGCGACACAGCAATAGGCTTGCCGAGCTCAATCACCACTGAGACAATGGCATTAGCAATACGGTATTTGAGGCATTTCCATTTTTTCATATAAGCTTCAAGTTCAATAGTCAGGCTCTTCACAGAATAAACAATTAGGGCTCCTTGGCATTTGAAGTATCTTCCAGTTATCCATTTACCATCAAGACACTCAGGACATGGCATATGGGAATTTATTGCTGAATGTTTAAGGCAACTACTGCACCTACGTACCTGAAAGGCAGCTGCAGTTCCACATCTGCTGTGCCAAGATCACAGTCATTCAGCGGCATTTTGCTACCATCTGGAAGCAGCAGCCAGCAGCTATTTTGTTAAAGTAACCATGAAAATATGGGGAAAAAGACTGTCTTCTCAGCATTAAATAAGGACTTTTTAAATCTTAATGGCTCATAAGAACCATCTGCCTTTTATCTCCCATCCAGCAGTGGGACAGGTAGTTGGCATTTCACAGCATATTGGTCAGCAGACCTGATCCATCTGCAGCAGATCTGGCACTTGTCACTGAAGATCCCATCCCAGCTGGGCTGCGTACAACCATGGATCAACTCCAGCTGAGACCTGTGACCTCAAGCAGAGCTCTCCCACTTCAAGCCCACCTGCATATTATGCAAAGTAACAGCAGTGGCACGAAGGCCAAGAGTTTGCAAGCTGGCCACGCTTCTGCTCCCCTTGGGTAGTGGCAGGCTTCGTGCTTCCTCTCTACTTGACTGCCAGGAAAAAGAAAAAGCATGTAACAATAACAACACCTTGCACAATGCCAGCCTGCAGTACTGCCAACACACAATCATAACAAGCTGCAGGGCATATGAAGATTATATAGGCGGACACACTGCATATGCCATGAACACGCCTCTGAGAAACCTTTCAGCCTTTTCTTAGATGGGAAACGAAAACGCTCTGGAAAAATAACTGCTATAGAGCTATCTGACATCCAGGTAATTACTATAAAATTTGAAGACTTTAATGAGCCACCTCAAGGCCTGCTGCGTGACCACATCAGAGCTGAGCTCCTCGAGGTCCCGCTTTTTCCCTGCGCAGTCGATGATATCACCGACAGCACCAGCAGAGCGAGGGAACTGCTCCTCACGCTGCTTCAGGCGCTGGTGAAATCATCAGCTGTTAAAGAGAAATGTAAATCCCCAGGAGGCTGGATTTCAGTCCTGGTAATTAAGGCAGACTGGAACAGTTTAAAATAGAGGTCAAGTTTTTAAGTGTATGCATACTTTCACACTTGTCTACTAGCTTCAAATCAACCAGACCCACGAACAGCCTTTATGATCATAAAAAGGTTAAATTTTAAACTTAAAATACACAAAAGGCAGCTGGCACAGAATTTTCACCCTCGCCTGTCTGCACACACCAGTCTCACTGCCAAAGAACACTGATCCTTCTCGCTCGCGAGCTCTTCCCTCAGTCATCGCCTTCCCCCTCCTCCCCCTCGCCAGTCCAGCTTACGCTCCGAGGGCTGCGTGACTATCCCAGGGCTCTTTCCTAAAGCCAGTCCGCAGTTCTGTTGAATGCAGACTTGCACACACAGCTATGGGACACCTTGGGGGAGTACAAAGACCAGAAGGCACCAAAGGACATGCGTTCCTCAGCCATGAGGATGATAGCACAGGTGGTGGGTGCTCATGCAGAGAAACCATAAGAGGGTCTCCTCATCACCTTAATCTTTTCAGAAACACCCTGCAATAAGTTTTACAAACACAGCAGAACCATTTGGGTCAAACCAGTCCTCCCAGATGGAAAGCATAAGCCAGGAGAAAAACTGATGTTTCATCTAGAGGGTTTGTTTGTTTGTTTGTTTTGTTTTTTAAAATGATTATCTGAAGTTTTGGCCAGAGGTAAATGGAGATGAGCACACAAATAAATCAGCGGTAGACTGTCACGCCCAACAAAGGGGATCACAGCCCAAGTTTTTGCAGATCCAGCTGTGGCCTCTTGCAAAACACACATCACCATGGCATTTAAAGCTTAAAATCCCCAATGAAACTTGAAAACAGAAGAAAGAAAGGCACCACGTTTCAGACATAGGATGTTTTGTTTGTCAAGCTAAACTTAAAACCAAGCCCTAGGCTCCTTCAAATGGGGCAGCCCAAGTCTAGACCAAGTGCAGGATGCCCTTCAGAGAACTAATTGAAAAAATACGAGAACATAAATAATGAAACAGAAGTTAAGAGTGGCAACTTCATTCTCATCACAAAGATCCAAACAAAGCAGAAGGAAGTATCCCAGCACAACTGTAAAATCCAAGCAGGAGGACTCTCCCAAGAGCCTCTCATTTCATCCGCAACATTCCTCTTGCTAATGAAAAAAAATGCAATAAACCAGCTGTTTGAAGGAAGAGCTTTCCATCCTTAAGTGTTCCTGCTGGCTCTTTAAAAAAAACCAACACACTATAACCTACAATTGCTTTTCCCCAGATCTACAGGAAGATACATGTTGCGCAAGAAAGCCCAAGAATTTTCAAAGCCAAAAGAAGCCAATGTTTAAAGACAGTCATGCGTACAGTGGGTTTGCTTCCTGCT
>NW_010408519.1:0-825 GCF_000710305.1 Buceros rhinoceros silvestris | reverse complement strand
TGAAACAAGGTTTGGAGCTTGTGACGGATACGAACCCGGATCAGTAAGGCCACCGTGTATCACACACAACAAATGAGATTTTCCTTGTTTGCCTTTCAAGACTAACACCAAGCACAGCGCCAGCATGCTTCCTCACCACACACCACACTGTGGGACCACCTCTGTTCCCAGAAAAAGAGGTTGGCCCATCTCTATGGGTTGACTCCATTTGCACATCACTCTTTTAGGTGCAAGAAAGAAATGCAGAGCACCTGCCAGCACCTGAGGAGCACCTTTCCTTAGACACTCCACCACACGCGAGTTGCCACCACCGTGTTACACTGGGTCTCCACTTGAGCACGTGCTTGACAGCTGCACCAAGTCTGACAGCCCTGTGCTTTGCACAAACAGTGGGACAGCCAAGCACCTTTATAAAGTTGTGTATCTGTCCTTACAAAAAGCCTCCAGGTTAACAGAGGAACTACAGAGCAGAGATAACAAGACACATTTCCTGGGGATTATCCTAACTACTCACTTTGCACAAGCAAAAATATGAGGCGTCTAGACAAAAAAAAAATTCAAAAGTTGATGTGTTGGCCCTCAGAGCCACTCAAGAAGGATTGCATCATTTAAAAGCCAGAGCGTGCCCACGGGACAGTTAACTTTTCTGACACCAGAAGGATGGCCAAGGAGCAGGCTCCGAGCACCAGGAAAGGAGAGCGCTTTGGTCACAACGTCCCGGGACAAACCGAGCCGAGCCCTTCTGTCACTTCCTTCCTGCGCTGGGGGACACCGGGGAGCGGGACGGCGCCAGGAGAGTCTCGCTTTGGAGGAGATGACGCAGCC
>NW_010408518.1:0-8612 GCF_000710305.1 Buceros rhinoceros silvestris | reverse complement strand
CCCCCCCCATATATTTGGGCAATACACAACCATGAAAAAATGCAGTATCTGTAAGTCTTCCTCTTGCAGGTCTGGTGGCTCGGTGCTTTATGCTACTGGCTTTACATCGCTGGGATATTTCTCAGGGCAACATTATTAAATAATTGCTTCTCTGATGTTGTTTTGTGAAATGTGTTAGAAAAAACGTTTTGTTTCTCCAGTCCTTCACTTTATCTGCCTGCACTGCCTCTATGCTTATCCGCTCAACCTGAACTACTAATCCATACACCTCAGCTATGCCCACTCAAATCCTTCCCACATGGTAAATAAGTGCTTCATTTTAAAAGGTTTTTGTTATTTCTTTGTTACGCCTTTCATTGGAAGTGCTGTAATTCATTTCAGCTGTGCTGGAATAGTGCCAGGAAGACCAGCTTTCTGCTTAATTTATCCTCCAAGCTGAAGCATTTTAAAGCACAGTTATAAGAATCTGCACCAGAGAATACTCTACATGTTAGGCCCGTGTCTAGAACTGCAGATCTGCCACTAAATGCTGATGGAATAGATTTTAGTGGTTATTCAAAGAGTTAACACTGAAGTGCAACTTTAAGACTTTTAAACTATTCTACATGCCAGTTTAGCTGTTTGCCAGAGTTCCTTGTGGGCAATATTTCTTTCTAAATCTTGCTAGATACTCAACTCTTTTTTTCCCTTTCTTCTATATTAAAACTCTTTATCTGTCCAACATATGTAATGGGGGAATACACTCAGCAATACATCTCAGGTATGCTTTTTTTTTTTTCTTTTCAGTCAGACAATGCTAATCAGTTACTTTGGATCATCCCGTATTTACGCTTCATTTATTTTTCAATCCTGTTACCTCGTCACTTTGTTTAAAAACATTTGTCACATTGTTTAAAAAAAAGAAACTGAAGGTATTATAGGGATAAGGTTATGTTAACAGACAATGCCTCGTAACGGGAAGATTTTAATGTACAATTTTTTGTGTCCCTAGTTAGAAGTGTTTAATTCCACATCTGGGCCACATCAGGTTGCAGGCTGCGCCTTTAACTGCGTGCGGGAGCCCTACACTCAACGCTGAGTTCCTATCAGTTGATATGATCCATTTTAAAATAGGTTAAGGACTGTTATCTCCCATTAAGGAGGCAGAAAAACTGATTTGCAGTAGGACCAAGTTAGGGTGTAACAGCAAACCAGAACCTGTCTCTCCTGAGTCATGGACTAGAACGCTATCTTTGTTGCCAAGTCGTTGCTATGCTTTCGCATAAGCACTACTAAGTCTACAGACCTTGTCCTGTCTCTGCTTTCCAAAAGTTGGGCCATTCATCCACAGCACATGGTGTTTCAAGAGACCACTTAGATGAGGGTATGGATACCCTTCTAGATACACAGGTTCACATGCTGGCAGTCATAAATGAATCTTTCTCTTGTAGCCCCCCTCCATGACAGTCAGTCACTGCAAGCCACGTTACTTCCCACTTTTCTCAATCAAAACATCACTTTATCTAATTTAAAAATGTTCCTTGGTTATCTTCTATAGCATTGCCCCAGTGAATTTTCTTTTAATCAGTGAAAAAATGACCTTATTTCCTTCCATTTGCTTGTTTACTTTTACGGGAGCCTGAATATGGATTTTGTACATTACCTGATGGGTTACAAAGGTTTCACAGAGCTGATAAAGAAACATTGATCAGAATTGTTTTTCATCAATCAGCAGTGAGAAATGAGAGCATTTATTCTCAGGGAGCTCTCTGCTTTTTGCATGTTCAACCTTGATACATTTTATTTTGATCGGCTTGTGGGATCAGCTCCTCGAGTTTTGCTGAAGAAGTATTTATCCATAAAGATTAAGTCCATAAGGAACTTAGACTAACCTGCATATAATAAACCATTAAAATTCACCCTGAGGATTCCTCTTCAAGTTACCCCTCCGTTTAGCCCAAAGCCTTAATGTTTGATAGTTTACAGCTCTCTGAAAGAAATCTTTTCTTCATCGAGAAAATGTTAGGACGTGGAGAATACGGCATTTCCTTTCCACCCGAAGTTTGGGCAGTCATACAAAACTTGAGCCTGGTTTCCAATTATTTGTCTAGCTTCAGCTTTCAACTTCCTACTAATTATTTTTCTCTACTTAGTCTTTTTACAAAATGTCCAAATTTTTGTCTCCCTATTTGGATGTGCAGAAGGGAAAAAGATGATACCCTTCACGGGCAAAACTTTGAGGTGCTATGATTTGAGGTGATGAGAGTGATTCAGGATTAGAAGTCTTCTTTTCAAAAGATTTTAGAATGAAAGAGCCTTTTGTTGATGGATTAGCTGAGATCTAACCTGATCCTCAGGTTAGCTTTAATTGTGACCGGCAGGAGAGAGGCAACTGCCCTTATCAAATACACTACCTTACACAGCCCTCTATTCTTTCCTCTGCAGAACAGAAATATTTACATTAGCCAAAGCTGCCTATTTTGCTGACATAAAGGAACTTTCCCCCCTCTTTATACTGTGTGTTTCTTCCCTCATTTCTATGTAGTATTTATACAATAGTGGTTAGAAACCCTTTGAAGAGCCAGAGCCCTCAGGGGTGTGGAGTGGGCACAAACAGACTCCAGAAAGACATTTTTCAGCATTTTGAAAATTAGCTTTAAACCTGCAATTGTACTAAATTTATTTGTAGCATTTTAAAAAGAAACTTTAAATGTCTGCTTGTATTAATAATATGGATGCCTGGAAGTAAAACCTGGCTAGGATCAGGGTTTCTCCCTTATCTGTGTAAGCACAAAGGTCAGAGCCTGGCAAGGTTTTCTGTTGCTCACCTGGACCCTCAAATCTGAGAGCCCCATGAGAAAACGGGAAGGGGAATGGAGCAACCCCAAGCTGCATTGCTAATGTTTTGTTCTGCACCCTTATCGCTTCTTGAAGGAAGGGGAAATACCTTTGCACTCTCAAAATTTCATATTGACAACGAAAAAGAAAAAAAAAATCTGTTTAGCCTCTCCATTTCTGACGTTTCCCAACTGGATATTTCACTATCTGATCTTGTCAAGCTTCCTATTTTTTGGTGAAGCTCTGTAGCTGGGAATTTCCTAAAGGACAGTGGGATGGAGACACCTCAATCTCACTGAAAATTATCACATCATGCTGATTGATAGTATTGCTTTGGAAATCTGGGTAGTTTCTTGTGAAATACACAAATGAAAGATGGAAGCTGAGTGTATACTTTGAGTGAAGATGGTGTAATTAGCACCTTAAGTGAAGTTAGGGTGTTTCAGTGCAGGAGGAAAAAAACCACCATGCTCCAGAGGCAACCACAGTAGCATAGCGTCTCTCTCCTATGTTATACTGCAAGAGATACGAACTCTTATACAGAGATTTCGTCGTCCACAGGATTTTTGCAGTTTGACTTGAATTGATGAAAACCTGAAGTGGGAAGAGCTGGATGTCTCAGGGCAGTGTTTCAGTGCTGTCATCTGTCTTAAACAGAGACACCCTTGCATAGAGCGTTTGTACTGGAGATCCCCAACTTAATCAGCATGTGAACACAGATCTGCTGTTCTACTGATAACTGGGCGGATTTCAGCAGGTGAACTACTGATCTGACAAGGTATAACAATATAGATCCATATTGCTAATCAAACACAATTTCTATTTAATTTGTGGAGGTGAATACATATTAAAGCCTGAAAGAAATCTGCCAAAAAGATAAAAAGTTTATCTCCTTGGAAGTAAGGAGCAGACCAGATTAACTCTTTTAATGAGAGGTATAAAGCAGTAAATTTTATTCCTATCTGTAACTCAGTACCAACCCAATACCCTTACATTAGTAATCTCCCAATGCTTTAAAAGTCCTCTGGTTCCTCATCTCCACTATAAGCACTTCAGGAATAGCCAAGGTACTTGCTTTTGATGATTACTCTGGAAAACACAGTTCAGGATTTTTCTTTTAACAATCCCACGTTGCAAGTTGAGGGTGCAGGAACATGTAAGTGATAGCCCTTCAGACATAGCTGGAAAGAGGCTTTGTGGCACCATTTGGCTATGGGAGCTCTTTGAACCTTCCTTTCAATCTTGGGACAGGAAGGTTTCTGGGAGGCAGTGCGGGAGGCAGACACAGCGAGAGCAGCTTCTACACAACTTGAATTCCATATGGCCTTTCTCTTGGAGTAAGAAAGGGGGCTACCTGATTTGGGAATGAATATTTGAGTTATTTCTGTCTTTTGATCAAGTGTCATTGCACAGGATGGCGTACTAGCATGGTCGCAAACATCATGGCTGACAGCAATGCAATCCAATGAGATGCTAGACTTTTCTTCCAACCCACATCTCAAAAGAACATCTGCAGGCATCATAAGGAGGGAAGTGGGCAGGTCAAGGGCAGTTGTAAATGGAAAAGACATGCAGTATTATCTGAATTGTAACTAAACCACACTAGTCATGCTCCAGTGAAGATTCAGTGCTATTATTGAGTTTGCATGATGGAGCCATTAATTTTCCTTGGGTAAATAAATATTCACTGCCTGCCAATGCTCTGCCTTCTCCTGCCCAGGCTGGTTGGAAAAATGAGTACTTAATCAGCTCATTGCATAACACCATAAAGCAAAGATGTCTACTGTGCTTTGTGACAGGACAATATTTTTTGCTTTGAAAAGTGACATTGTTTTCCCAGAAGACCTTCAACATATCTGTTCCCCAAACACTGAGAAACACTGACAAATGATTGTACAGGAGGCATTCTTCTAAGCTGTGTCTTGCCTGTCTTTGGCAGCAAATGCATGAGCTGCTTATAAAAAAGACATGTTACAAAACGCAGCCTTTGCTGGGGCACTGAGGAGGCGTTTGTTGCTTACTGGAATTTTTTTTTTAAATGCTCAGAGCCTTCTCACCATATTATGCTTTCTTTTGACTTCCCATGACTTCTCACACTAAAAGTGAAAATTTGCTCTGTTTTTTATGCCATAAGCATTACTTTCCCATCCAGAAAGAAGGTCCTTCCAGGATTGTTTCAATCATATTACGGCTATTAAAATATAATTCTGCGGTGTTGTCTGCTACCCTTGCACAGCAGGTAAACATTACTGCAATCTCTGGCTTTATCCCAAGATTTTCTGAACAGTTTCTCTAGTGAGACCCTGTGTTACTGTGCTCTGAGATTTCCCAGAAATGTCCCAGGACTTCAACAGATCTGAATCCTCTTTGCTCAACAGTGTAGAACCAATGGTGGAAATGCAAGTGTTGGTCATGCTTCCACTTGCTGGATGCAATCCTGAGGTTCAGAGTCATTGTTTTTTCTCAAGGACACTGTGTTGCTACCCACAATTCTTTAGGCCTTGCTAATTAGGAAGATTTAAGCCAATACAGTCTCATGACAGGTGGTAGTAAATAATCAGATAATCAATTTCATTAAAAAAATGATATCTCCCAAGCTAGTTTAAGTAAGACAATAAAAATTATGCCAAACAGAAAGTACTTTTTCCCTTCTAGGAAAAAATGTTCATCAAAAATACATTTTCAACCATTTTTTTTTCATATATTGAAACTGCATATTCTGAACAAGCCCGCACACATTGTTGTTGGTGTCAGATTCTTTTTGATGAAAACTTGACTAGGATTCTTCTTTGTATGCTGTAAAACTTTTTTAATGCTTGCTTAAAATATTTTGCACAAACATCTAATGGCAGAACTTTTCTTGATTCATTTTGTACCAGTGACATGACAATGGCATATCCAATATAAATATAAGGCATGGTAATGGATCACAGACAAGTTATTGTTCCGCAAGTTGCACTGCAAATCGAAACCTTTGACTCACAAGCAGTCACTTAAATGTCATTACAGGGATCTTGAATTTATAACAAGCCTTCTCACAGTCATTCAGTTCATTAAATAATTTCTTTAAAAAGCAGCAGATAGGAACCTACAGTAGCCACTCATGCAAATAATTCTCACTCTGTTTGTGATGTGACTATTAAGAGGATTAACTTGGTCATCATCAGTTGCAAGTTGTATTTAGTGACGGGTGAAATTGCTGTAGTCAGCTCAAGAATCTCTGTACAGAGGTTTACTGATCTTCAAGGCTCATATTGTCATATCTCTTACCATTACCTGACAATGTGGAACAACCAGCAGCCCTTCTATTACACAACATATTCAGTAGCAGGGGTTGCTCAGAATTTCACAGGACCTTGGAAAAGTTGCAATTCCAATAGAGACTGGGATAGACTGTAAAGTCTCGTATGCAAGTCTTTATTAGAAAACTGTTCTGCACAGGGGGCAGTTTGCAAAGCCTGCCCAGAAAGAGGCAGGATGTGCTGTGGAGATTGGCGTGTAGGTAGGCAGGGTCTAAGCCAAGAGACACAGGAGCCACTGATCAGAAGCATAAGGTTTTAATGACATATCCCAGCAGCTATCTAACTGCTGATCTCACAAAGCTGGTGTGTGGCTGAGGTGGAGAGCTGTGCCTAGAAAGGGGTAAGGCTGTAAACCCATTGCAGAAAAGGAAACTCTTCTATATAAAATGACGCCCTCACAGAACAGGCTTCCACAGGATGATCTGCAGGTATGAGGCATGCTAAACTTGTTTCTGATTAAAAATAGTGTTAGCACATACATGAGGATTTTTTCTTCTGGACCAATGCTGGACAGCATTGGTCATCTTTTAGTGAAGAAGAGGTCATGTTGGGTGTCCAGTTTGCATTTAAATCAAGGATTGCATAAGGATTCTCCTAAACCAACATGAACTAGAAAATACTTTACTATGGAAATAGCATGTCTTAACTAGAAGAAGATCTTCAATTTGTCATTGCTTTTTGACCTGTGATATAAGTAAGACAGAAATCAATGAGCTGATTTGGACTGAAGCATCCACAGTCCTTCCAGACATGAAGTATCATTTCGTTCATGCTTAGCAGCTTCTGAACTTCCTAAAATGGTCTGCATCTGTTCTGTATGCCAACAACACAGTGTCAAATACTGAACACTCCAAACTACTCGCCACTGAATCAGAGAAGGGGGACTGATCACCTAAGAAAATGCTGCAGCTGGGTAAAAAAATAGCCTCCTTCAACAGGAATCCTGTTGCTGCAGTGATCCTGTTGCTGCAGCGATCCTGCTGTGCAACGACTAACTACAGTGCTGCCTACAAATTCTGTCTGCATCTGGCCACTGCTGTTAAGGCATCACAAATAGAAATGATCAAAGAGTCTCTGATGACAGCAAAAAGTACTGGTTTTCAGGCTAAAACTCAGTTCTATGCCTACTTGTTTATGAGTCTTCACAAGTCAACATTTACAGATACGCCCTTTGGAGCAGACTTCTTTGGTCAGAGCTATAACAAATTTATTATCACTCTGTATGTTTTCTACTCAAAGAACATGAAGTTTTGACAATAAAAACCACCACGATTAATTAAATTTCACAGTTGGAAGATGAAGGTGGGGTGGGAGCTGAAAGAAGCAGCTCCTCATGCAGTACTGGTGTAATGGTTAGGCCAACCTTTTTTCCAGGTGTGGTCTTACCAAACTACTGCTAAGAATGTGCCATCCCACATATGCTTGTTCCTGGGACTGATAGGTAAATTGAGAATGATGACCTAACTCCTTGATTTGAAACCAGTTGGTGACAATGAGATGATTAAGACTGAAAAGTATTTTTTTTCAGGAAATTCTTTACATGGCCTCAGTGAACAGGCTTAAACCATCATCTGAATATGTGGCTACATTGCCACTTCAGTCTCCACTCAGGTTGTAGGACTAAGTGGGAAATGAATGAGAGCACCAGCAATGCTGATGGAGGACCTCACCCTGCAGGGGTCATAGATGAGTCTATATGGGACCCTCTTGATCTACTGGCCAGGACAGGCAAGAGGCAGCCTGGGGTTGCTATCTGAGGTGTGAACAGACATGACTAGACATCAGTATCTCACTGTGCAAATGGCCGTGTATGACTGCAAAGACAGAACCTTCCTCCTAAACTGTCTGAGACAATTGGTAGTTATGCATTTCACTTTTTAATCCTAAATATGCAAGAGATTAGACTCCTCACAAACTCTTACAAGTCAGAAGAAGCCAACATTGTTACTCACTAGGGTTCAGACATGGCTGTACTGCTACAACACAGAAGGTGTCCTCCAGGGAAACCAGACATTTTTGTAATCATAAATTCCATTGCTCAAAACAAAGAAACACAAAATCTGCAACAAAATTAAACACTTACCCTCCCAATTTGTTTCAATTACTTGTGCGTGGTATCTAACCGCTCTATACCATAAAGCTACCTGTGCCCTTTAACAAAGGTATTTTACATATGGATTATCAAGATGTTTTTCCAGACCAAAAGAACAGGAATTTAGGTTAATTTAATAGAAAAAATAAAATATGGAATAACATTGATTTTGGCCAGTATCAGTTACAACAGAACTACCCTATTTTACAGATAACAACTGAACATTTTACACATGTACAGTATTTTTTCAGTAAAAATGAATTTGGATATAACAATGTGTCAGTTTTTTAAAAGAAAACAAAGATATTAATTTTCTTCTCTATAATAGTGTTAGAGACATTTGTAAGTATCCAAACAAATTCTTTACAATCCATTACATAATTAAATCTCAATTATGAATA
>NW_010408517.1:2951-6693 GCF_000710305.1 Buceros rhinoceros silvestris | reverse complement strand
CCGCGGGCGGCTTGTGCCTGTCCGGCCATCGCGGAGATCTTCCACCGCCGCCCCCCGAATCACCCGGCAGGTGCCGACAGCAGCTGGTCACCGCCCGCCGTGCTGGTGGCCGAGATCAGCCCCTGTGTCCCTTCGCAAGCAGAGCCGCCACGAGGGCGCTGCTGACGCCGGGACACAAAGACAAGGTTCGTTTAGCCGGCGCGAAGCCCCATATTCCTTGATTCAGGGTTCTCGTATCTCGAAGTAAATAGTTTGCCAATATATTTTCTCATGCTACATGGAGACCTTAGGTCAAATTTTGTCCATATTTGCTCAAAACTCGAGCAACTTCTTGTTTCCAGTTGGGGTGTTTTGAAAGCACCCTGTACTGCCTAAAAGTGTCCTTTACTCAGACGTGAGGGCCAGCACCGCCCTCCCTGTTTGACTCCCTGGGCTAAAAGCCAGCCGGGGACCTTCCAGTGCAGGAGGATCACTTCTGGACTCGGTGTTTCTATTAAAGCAGCTCTCAACGTTCAGAGCACGGCGAGCACCCGAGCTGCTTAACTAGCAGAGATTATTGTCAAGACATTTGGTAATCATTTAAAATATGAATGCTGGTGTTTGTTTTTATTTTTTGTTGCAGTAATACGGAGCTGTACTAGAATCCAGCCCTTTGCTCACTAACACCCCAAGAACAAAAGAGATTAAACGAAAACATGCATCAGTAACAAATCAGCTTTCTCAGTTGTGATGTTTGTGGCACAGGACTGTGTAAACTCAACCATAAAGGGTGTTAGACCATATAAAGACTCGGCTTTTATATTTTCATTTCACAATCTAATGTTTGCCCATTACAGGCTTATTTTTACTGCATTTTGCTTCTTTTTAAAAGCTGAGCTGAAATGCCTTTATGTCTGTGTGCTGGGAACATCTATATTTCAGCTTGCTTTGATGATCTGCTCTATATTTAATCGTGTACTTTTCATATTCGATGCACTAATTGGCTTTTCACAGTCTGATTTTTCAGCTCTGCATGATAGATCCTACTGCATTAAAACCATTTTTACCCCGGTTTCCTCCCCCGTTCTCCAGCTTAGTTCTTTTCCTTTTTATTAGTTCCGTGCCACCCTCTTTCCAGTCAGCCGTGAGTATGCACACAGATCAGAGCCGCTTCCAGTGAACACCTCGTCCAGCTCTCTTCCTGCTCCATCAAAGCTTGTTTACAGACTAATTGGCCGAGCGTTTTAGCTGCTGGAACTCCTCTACGGAGGCTCCTCTGCAGCTGTGCTGCTCTCCCGCACCTCTCAGCCTGGCTGAAGCCGCGGGCTAAGCGCTGGAGTCTGGGCAGTAGGTGTGGAGTCGTCCATCACTCACCTCGTCACCATGGTGAGGGCTTGCTCACCTACGTGCTGTGTCGCAGGAGGAATGGCTGGCACCCGAAATAAGTCAGCTGCGGAACTGTAAGTAGGTTACTCAGGGTTTCAGGCATGGTTCTCTCTGTCAGGGGGAGATTTTGCCCCTTCAGTGCTTTCACTTGGCAGCACGTTCAGGGCCAATGAGCCGTCTCTTCTCACGAGCAGAGCCCTTTCCTTCTTGCCCATATTGACCTAGCAAATTCTCCCAAAGAAAATGTTTCAGGAGAGGTAACTGCGGCTAAAAAGAGAAAGGAAGCGCTGGTGGTGCACGTCTCACAGCCAGGTGTCTCTCCTCTCGTGAAAAAAGAAAAAGTGAAGACATTTATGTTTCATACAATATTTACTTCTACAATCTGGTCTCTTACCATTCTCCTACTCTTAAAATAAGTGGTTAGAAAAATGTGGGCTAGGAAATACTAAACCAGCGGGATAGCGTCGTCCCATGAGCCAGATCCCTTCCCGGAAGTGTTTTCTGGTCTGCACACCAGATACCGTAAGTTCAAACCCAGGAAAGATGAGAGCAAGTTTTTATACACAGGCCACTTAGCAGTGATTTCCAGTGGTGACAGGTTGTTGGTGTCCCTGTTTTGAAACCAGACGCCAGCTGCGCAGGAGCAGGAGCAGGCGGGATTAGAGCAGTATCACCCCAGCGGAACAGCTCAGAGGGCTCCTTGCTCAGGAATCACGCCTGAGAGGTGCTGAGGAAGAGGTGAAATGGAATTTGGAGGCTTACCCATGAGAAAAATCATGGATAGGTTAGAAAGCACAGATATTTTCACAAGCATCGTGGGAAGCTCCTTACTTTAACTAGAACCTCCACTTCTTTTCATCTCGGAGCTCACACGTCATTTCCAGCCAAGCGCTTCAGAGTCTAACGCTGGTTTGCTGCTTCTTTGTTTGTAACCAGCGTTCAGAAAGCCAGAGGATGGACCTTCACGGGCTAAATCTGGAAATGTTGAGAACAGCAAATGCAGTAAGCAAAGCCTCACACTTTTTGTTTCAGAAGGAAAACTGAAGAAAAGAAATAAGAATAGACAGAAGAAGCTTTAAGAGTCCATAAATAATCAGAAGTAGGCCACGCAGATCCAGACGTTTTCCCAGAGCTAGGGTTGGTATCTACTAAGGAAAGATGCGCTGCGTAAGTTCAGGGAAGCTGGGTGAGATTGTGGAAAGCCAAAATAAACAGTTTCATCCACTCCCAAAGGTGTGTCAGAGTATTAAAACCTAACAGGCTGCAATTTTTTTTTTCTCACTTATTTTAAAATGGTTCCAACATGTGACGGTGGCTGGCAGCAAAGCGGGGACTCGTTAGAGACTGTGGAGGGGGCAGGAAAGAGGAGAGAACCGCGCTTGTGCGTAGGGCAGCGTCCCTTCCTCAGTGGCCTGGAGAAGAGACCCTGGAGACAGCACAGCCGTGAAACCGTTCAGCCACGGGCCAGGGCAAGGTGACCTGTGTGCTCGGGAAACGAGAGGGCAGGGGAAGGGAGGAGAAGCTCAAAACCCTGCAGCTAAGCCGGACTGTGTTGGATCTCTCGATATAAACACTTCTGTCCAGCCCATCACTCTGGCTTTTCCAGCGTGCTGAAACGATTTCAGATACAGCAGCAGAGCCTGGATTGCGCAGGGGAGGAAGGCTTGGCGGTCGGTGTCTGTTTCCTTATAAAACACTCCGTTAGCTCACACAACGAATTAATTAGAAAATACAACCGAGAAATCCGAAGCTTTGCTGTTCCTTAGGCTTCCTAGACAGAGTCATTGCCAATGCTGCCAGGTGCCGCACCGGGAGCAGGGACTACTGTGAGGGGCCAGTTCAGGTGAAGGCTGATTGGCAAAACCAATAAGGCAACTGGAACCTAAATCACCCTGATGGGATAGAAGTGTGATGGATTGAAACGGAAAAACAAGAGAGCTGGGCTGTGGCTTGTGAGTTCAAACGTGTGAATCTGCACATCACGGCTCCGGCAGGGTTAACTGGTGTGCTGGGCTCAGGGACAGCAGAGCGCAGGCTCTGGACGTGGCATCACCCTCCTCCACACGGCTGCTCTTCCTCTTCCAGCACCAGCCTGGAATTTTGTCCTCATTCATAGTTTAGAAGATAAAAATAGACAAGAAAAAGAAAGATGATTTTGCCATACAGAGAGGATTATTTTTACACCTCGTTTGAAAATCTTGCACTTTGTTCTTCTTTGAAAGGTCTTGCTCACGTGCCGTTACACCTTCCCCAGCACCGCGCAGAGGGCACTGCCCCACAGCCCCGTGCAGGGACCTCCCTGTGGGTCCAGCTCTGGCTCCTCAGCCCCGCAGAGACACGGAGCTGCTGGGGCGGGGCCCGAGGGGCCCCCGCACGC
>NW_010408517.1:0-2806 GCF_000710305.1 Buceros rhinoceros silvestris | reverse complement strand
CGGGGCGACCTGAGTCCAGCCTGTCAGTGCTGCAGGGGGCTGTCCGAGAGCTGGGGAGGGGCTGTTCAACAGGGCTAATGGGATTAGAGAGCAAAAACTTTCCCCACTGAAGTAAACAGAAATGACAGGCTGAATAAAATGAGGCTTTTAAGGCGACGTTTTAGATGGTTCAGCTGACAGACATTTTACCCTGTTTGTCTCAAGTCAGAATCTTTTCCACATAAATTAAAATAACTCCTGATTTATGCAATCAAGGCAAAAGCTGAAATGAGTTATGTGGTCTTATAAGATGATCACTTAAAAATATCTAACAGGATTGTACCTGCTTGCTTAAAATAGACAAAATATAATCCCTTCAACAAAAAACTTCCAGCAGTGTGCCAGTGCAAGCCAGCCGTGCTCTCCAGAGCATCCCCCGTGGTTCAAGCGCAGGGCGAGGCACAAAGCACTTCCCGGACGGTTCCCCACTGCATTCGCTGGGTTTGCCTTTGCGAACTCACGGCAGCGCTGCTCACAGTTGTTGGTGGAGAAGCTCTTACACCTTGTGGTCTTTGATACTCCATCCAACACCGGAAGCAAAATGGTCTGAATGACAAATTGAAGCATCTAACCCAGGCTGGGACGCTTACCTCTAGGAGTAAACGACTGGGACTCGCCAGGCACTCTGCCGCGGCCGAGCAGACCCTTGGCTAACACAGCCCTGTCTGAAATCACCCCAGTCACACAAAGGCGAGCCAGGGAAATGGCTGTGTGCCGGAGACATCACCCGATAATCGAGACCAGAGCTGCGCACAAAAATAGCCAGAATTTTCTTTTCGATAACCGGAAAAAAAGGTCATTGTTTAAGGATGAATTCTAGAAGAATCCCTTGGGCTCCTTACTCGCGCGTGTGTGAACAGGTCGCAGTGGGACAGGGCTGCAGGGATAATCTTGTACATGTGGCTTTCAAACCCGGCGTCCAGAATCCTTACAAACGTGGGTTCGCTCTTTTTGTTCGCTAATGGATTTTGTGTGGAAAAACGTTTTCTAGAATATCTTGGTTAGAGTAATTTTAATCTTCTGTTGTTGAACAAACTTGCTAAAAGTTACTTCTCAACAAGGCAAAAATTGTAAAGCCATTTCAGTGAAGTTTGGCTAAAAAGTGGTTTTCTACTTCTAAGAAGTAGAACATGGGACCCACTTTGATTCTGTGAAACGAAAAGGCAAAGCCTACTGCAAGACTTCAGCTTTTTGATTCTTTTTTGTAACTGTGGAAGTGCTTAAAATGTTGTAAGTGCTTAGAAAGTTGTAACTCTGAACAATTTCACCCAAATGCCATTAGCTTCAGGCCGGACTCTGCCCCGCTTACGCCTCGGTGCGCGAGCTGCAGGCTCTCCACGGGAGGGTTTCTGATGGTTTCGGCTCCTGCTGACTGCCGCGTGGGAAGGCCAACAGCTGGCAGCCTGGCAAAAGAGCTGGAAACCCCGTAACACCTCCGCTCCGAGCTGTTACTCAGGAAAGCACCGCGCCGTCTTACACCCGCTTTGTTGGTTCACAGACCGGTTTGCGTGGATGTCAAATCCAGATTAGAAGAGCGCAGTGTCTGCCGTGCCAAATGCCTTAATTCTTTTGAAACGGCTTTTCCAGTAATGACGGTATTTCTCTTCTTTTTAAGGAAATGGGTGCTTCAGCAGGCAGCGATGTGTGTTAGCAACAACTCCGTGAGTACTTATTACTGTAGCAGTAGTTCCTCTTATTTATTGGTGAAAATAGAGAGCTGCATTAGAATGTCATGATGTTATTGTTGCTGCTGCCTCGGTGCACTGCACTCACCCTTCAGCTCGTGGTGTTAAAGTCTAGCAGTTTGTTTCCTGGTCTAAAAGCCAGTATTTCTGAGAGGGACCACAAATGGTGCAGTAAAGTTAATATAATTAGTTCAAGTATATGGAACCAGAAGAATGATGAGGCATCTGACATAGAAAGACCTTTAAATCCAGAAAACAAAAGCCAAATCACAGTAACACACCAATTGCCCAGTCTCTGAGCCAGAACTGTTCCCCCTCCACACTGGGCTCTCTGGTGCCAGGTGGCCACCATCACTCCGTGATGAGCCCCGGCACCAGCTGCTGATTTAAGGGTCTCTAAGGAAAGCAGAGGCAGCTGCTTGCCTGGGAGGAGCAGGAAGGTCTGCTGGGGGTCTGAGTGCCTCCGTCTGAAAGAGGTTGGTGCTGTTCTTACATGCTTGTGTTCTTGATTTTATGGAACTACAGTAATTCCTGAAGTGTTCGTCTGGTGTTTGCTGCCTGGCTGAGGTGTGTGCCCGTGTGTTCGTCTGGCTGCTGCTGGCCGGTCTCTGGGAAGGGCTGGGTGCAGCGTGGTGGCCAGGCTGGACAGCTTTAGGCTCTCCAAAATAAACGGTGTGCTAGTCTTTCACAGCTGAAATTGCTGCTGTTTTAGGAAAGAGGGAATGACTCTGTGGTTGGAAACACTCGGCTGCTGCTCGGCTGTTCTTGGGGGAGGGGGGAGGTGGGGATAGGCCTGGTGTTGAACTGCAGGTCTAGTTTAACCCTCTGTGGATTTTGCTCAGTGATTTTAACCCCCTCTCTTTGCCTTTCCCTCATGCTGTGAGCTGAGCTGTTTCAGAAAACGTGGGCTCCCCACAGCTTCCCTTTGGGCAGGTTTTGAGAAGTAACAGATATTAACTGAGGTGAAACCCCTAATTCTCTCTTTGTGGCCAGGGAGATAAACCAGGCAGAGTGACTGGTCCCCAGTTCAACCCCTGCACTGGTATGGTACCGTGTGGCTCAGCTGCCTGGTGTTCCTGCTG
>NW_010408516.1:0-2655 GCF_000710305.1 Buceros rhinoceros silvestris | reverse complement strand
GGACCCGGTGGGCTCTGCGGGGCTCTTCCCCTTACCGTGGCTCCGGTTCCGTCAGGCTGTCATCAGAGGGACCCAGGAATGTCTTCTTGCATAGTACCTTCACCAACATGAAAAAGGCGTCTCGGTAGTGCCACGGGTACTTTGATCGCATTAAGAGGTTTTTTCCCCCATCAAGGCAAAGCCTGTTCTGGGATTTCTGGATCAGTGCTCCCAGGCATTTCAGAAGGTATTTTTAAACGGTTCCAAAGTCGGGCAACACTCAAGAATGGAAATAACACTAAAACTTGCACACACAGGTGTCCCCCTGTCACACAGACCGGCCCTACATGCCCTGTATGCCATTAGGAGCTGCGCTGCGGTTGCTCACTAGTCTTTACATTTTCAAACTCAATTCCAAACCCCACACCAGGGGAAGGACTCACAGAGATTTCAGCAGGCTTTGGACCCTAGACTCTTGGAACAAGATTCACATTCCAGCAGCCTTTCGTTTATCCAAGGAAGATAAACTAAGTGGCCGGCTGAACACTGCATGGGTTTTCAGATGAGATCTGGAAAACAGCAGGTCTTTGCTCAGAGGGGACATGAAAGATCCTGTGACACTTTCCATGAGAACAAAGATAAAACGGGACCTTTTCTTACCTTTCCCAAACGCTGCTGCCAGACAAGGGCTGCCTGGTTCCTGTCTTTCACCAAGGACCTTTCTGCCTTTCAGCGCCCCTATAAAGAGCAAGTGCAAAGCTCCCAGGAGTGCACAGGCAGAGCCGAAGGAGAGGGTGGCTGGGAGGCATTTGCTACGCTGCTTTTCTAGGGTAAGTTCAAAATCCTTCAATGTAAGGAAGTGCACACAGTTTGGGTAAACATGGCAGCTTTGGGGAGAATTATTATTCGGAAAAGACTCCTCTTTCCAGGTGACAGAGATACTCTGCACAGGACATTCTGGCATTCCAGAACAGACTGATCTACAAGTGCTTCTCCCACCTTCTACACACTGTGGGGTGAAGCTGCAAGCTGGGCAGCCCTCACCACCTATGCTGAGCTCCCCTAGCACAAACACTCTTTTTGCTGCGACTCACAGCATCTGTAGACAAAAGGGGCTGGGTTTTCCCCACCGACCGTGTGGGTTACGAAAACTTGTTCTTTTCCTGATGAGTTTTTGATTTTTTTTTCCCCAACTTTTTTATAGCAATATTTCTGCAATATTTAGGTTACAGAAAGGTTTTAACCTTACCTGGATTAAACTGTGCTTCATGTTGAAAGATTTTGACAAAATACTCTGCTAACATAATTGCAAGAGGCTTTATTTGTCCTGTGTAACACTGCCAATATCACAAACTAGATACCACCAAAACAATACTCATGACTTCATTTGGATCTTCAGAGCAACACCCTAACAACAGTAGAAATACAGTGTTTTGGTTTACATTCATAACAGGATTCCTCTTGTCACTACTAGAACAGATTTTCCTCACGCACATCTCAACTGCTGACACCAGATAAATGATCCTTTGCACTGTTCCATCTAGCAGTTGGACAAGCAGTAGAATATAACTCACCTGTAACGCCCTTAATCCCTCCTGGATTGCAGGACTATGCATGTTGCTCCTCCAGCACTGCCGCAATCAAAGGCGGTACATTCCCTCACCTGGAGTGCCTGACCAGGCAAAGACAACGCACCTGCCAAGGGGATTGTGTTGGTTTGGTCCCTACGCAAACAAGGATAATATCTTTCCACCCTTTACGCTTCCCAAAACACAAAAGTAACAAGAAACCGTAACACTATGGGATTTAATGGGCAAGATAAATGTTTAGACAGTTTGGAGGATGGTTAGGTGCCACCATACACTTGATGAACGGCCTTCCTATGCATGTATGTTATTTATTAAAGTATGTTCTCAAATTGAGCCTTTACATACAGTTATGTGTGGTAAATGGGAAACCCCACTACCTTCCTTCCTCTGCCCTCCTCTTCCAGGTGGCTGATGTAGCCAGCCAACAGTACAGGATATGCTGTAACAGCATGCGGCGAGTAACGTTTTCAGATCTGGTCACTAACATTTAGATCTATCAGCTTTAGCATCCTATAGCCAAGGGGACACTGCTTTCTTACATCTCCAAAAATGAAGCCAAAGACATCACAGGCTGGACAAACTGTAGTCCCTATGGTTCCCTCAGTTCCCCCTCTGCAGCTATGGTCCAAATCTTCCCAACTCCAAGGCGAAAAGGTAAAGTACTCACCACTTGGGAGAGGAGGCTCCTTTCTGAAGGTGAATGCGAGCTCTGTTGCTTACCAACATACAGGGCTTAAGCTGAAGATCAAAAGACTATGATGAATTCCTGAAAATACGTGGCAGTATAAGTCACATATGGGGCCTGTGTTAGAAAAAAGGAGGAAATGTAGTTGTTATTCCATGGGCTCCTCAATTTTTACATGGATGTCAGCATTTCCTGGAACATTGGACCATCCATCCTACAGCATCAGACCACAAGATGAATTTAAACCCAGCTTTGTTTCTAATGACACCCAGAACTAAATGCAGGTACCTCTTGCAGCCTACTCTGCCTACTTGAATGTATCGTCGTCCAAAACCTTTAGAGATTTTGGCAGAAATATCCTCTCTTTCTTGATTGTCCTGGGTCCAACATGGTGGAACCAGA
>NW_010408515.1:0-4902 GCF_000710305.1 Buceros rhinoceros silvestris | reverse complement strand
TATTAAAGTTTGTTTCAGTTTTCCAAAAAGTTTATTATAGGCCTCACTAATTCTTTTCTCCCTTTCCCTATCTCTGGTGGGATAGGGAAGGTACTATCGTCACCTGGACCTTGGCTAACCTCGGCCAAACCAGTGACAATGCCTCACTTTAGAAAAGTAACTGGCACTTCAACAGCAGTCTCAGCAAAGTAAAAAGATGCTGAAAGAGCAAAGATTCATTCTCATTTCAAGGAGTAGCCACCTGAGGTCAAGATTAAGGAACACTGGCAAGATGTCTGCAGATTCACTGATTGTTCTGTACCTATTCTAAAGATATAAAAGACTACTCTTTCCATAATTGTCACAGTGGTAGATTGCATAACCAATACATTCTTATTTTCCTGTAAGCTTCCAATTTTCATATGTATGAAATGTAGTCTAGGATGTTGTGATAAAAATATTTTATCAGCATGCCGTATTATTAAGTGACAGTGAAGCCATACAAGAATTACAGTCTTCTGAGTAATCTTTGTTAACATAACCATACTTACATCATCATGTCTTTTCCACATGCCCACTGAATGTCATTCTGAAAAATATCTGAAGGAATTAAGGAGGTTAGCTGTAAGTAGCAATTATTACTTCTCTCCTCTGTAAATCTCTACATTCATTTATCTCAAGTCAAGTATATAAAGTTTAAGGGAGGTATAATGTTTAAAACATTTTTCTGGAACATCATTTCAAAACTACTGTCGAAAGAAAAACCACCCAGAATACTACCTGAAAAATGGGAATGCCCATATATCGGTGGCATGAAGCTCCCTTTTAAAGACTGAATGGAAAATATAAAACCTTAAATTAAATATTTGTCTCCAGTTTAGACTGAAATTGTGTAGAGTCAGTAAAGTGTATTCTATATTTAAAGAAACTAACAAAGTATTTTGGGGATGCTGTTTAAAATGGTATAGCTTTTGGAAACTACTGATGTGTTGGAATATCATAGCTAACCCAGAGTAAAATATTCTAGAAGACAGTAGGCAAAAAGTGTGCAGCTAAAAACTGTGGAAGTGTTTGGTAAGCATTGCACACTGCACGATTCAGCTGCGTTGTGTTTCTAAGATGTCATGTCATGGCTTGGCTTTGCGAACGAAGGTCTGGGAAGGGCTTTCCCCACGCTCACTGCAAGCGATGAGCGCACCCTTCGGGCTTGCGCGGTGGATTTTTTAGGTGAGGCGCAGCATGCACGGAACTGGCTCCACCCTTTACACCTGAGGTTCATCTGCCAGGGCCTAGCGAGCTTGGACGGTGACAGCGAACTCCTCAGGTCATAGGTTTGGTTAGAGTATCCTTCTCTTAGATGATGGATGCCTTACAAGGCTAAACGAGCTCCATCTGCCCGGGTTTGGAGTCAGAGTTGTCCTTCTCCTAGGATGGCTGCCCGAACTCCCGTTCTTGGCAGGCCCCGGCTGGTTTCTAAGATACTTTGGTATGTTATATACACACGTATATCACTCAGAAAAAGACCAGCTGTAGCTCTTAAGAGCTGAGGGCCCCTTTGAGAGTCAGAAGCAGGAAGCACAGGTCTTGAGCAAAGTGCCTAGTAACATTATACCTTTGAAAGCATTTTCTCGAACATTCAGCAGAATTACTGCAATGGAGCTTAAGGTCAACATATTAACATGAGGTGTCATATCAAGGAAAATCTCTTATCCACAAGTCTCTCCACCACTTCCTTGCACATTTGCTGCTGCAGAATGACTAATATAAAGCAAATACAAAAAATGAATTGAGATAAAAAGAAAACAAATCTATTGGTAATATTCAAGAATGAACCATTGTATATGAAATAAAATCTTCACTCACACTTGCAATAAGTTTTGACTTTCAGGCTTCACTGTAATTAATTTGGGCCTATATTTACAACTACTATCATTCCTAATGTTAACATAACTAATGGAATCCTGTTTGTCATTCTCTGTGCCCTTGGCAAACATTTAAGTAAACACACAGATTCATTTTCATGAAAGTAGCAGCAAAACTAAGAGGAAAGTCGCTATTCCTCTCGCCAATGCCTCCAGAAGCCAAGTAAATAAACAACTCATATTTTAGCTGTTTATATTCTTTACCTCAATTTCTCACATCCTTTAAAGAGTTTATTGACTTTAATCATCCCACTATATTTTATTATTTTATAATGTATGCCCCATTCCAGATACAAATTCTAACATTTTTAAAGTGGGAAAAGGTTCATTGTCCTGAAAATATTTATACGAATGTATGAGATGATGATGATGACAGTGATGAAGATATTAGGACCTGTAATCCAATACTTCCCATATTTTTCTGGTGAAGATTCTAAAAGTTTATTGCATTGAAGCTATCAGCTCACACCTGAAGTTCTCCCGAGCACTGCTACAGCAGGATTGTTATGAAACCTGTGGGGTTTGAGAGATTTCTTTCTTTTTCTTTTCAAGACTCTCAGTTCTGCAAGGTTTTCTTTGCAGTGAATGAGTTAAAGAAGTGATTCTTTACAAACACTCTGCATTACCTGAATTAAATGTGCAAAAAGGCGTGATTAAAAGTATACTGATACGACTAGAAATAGAAAACCCCATTTTATGATTGTGCTGTGAAGTCCTCTCAACATTAAATAATTTATTTTAGACCCAAACCCCAGACCAGTACAGAAATACTCTTGGAATATTTGGACAGGATTAAATATCTAACTGTAAATGAGACACTGTTAAGATTTGGTGACACTAGCTGTAGCAGTAATTCTGTCCTTTTGACTTACATGACACTGTGATATCATCATTGTAATGACAACTGGAAAACACGAAATGTAATCAAGCATTTCCGCAGCAGAGTTCATACTCAGTTCACTAGGAGATGACACAACCTTCTAAAGACGCAGGGCTGAAACCAACGGTCTTGGGAATTCCAGATACTTTGATCAGATATGAAAATCTTAGTACACTTCAGTACTTTATATATTGATGACTGGCCCCTAGCCACGCTATTTACGAAGTTTATAATGAGATTACTGAAAGATTATGTGTATACCAGCATTTCTTCTAACCTAAGTAAGACTCAGATGCTCTATTTTGAAATGCCTTTCCACTGTTTTCAAGAGGCATTGGCAAGGCTGGTTTTATTTACGTATTTTATTTTGATACATGAGGTACTATGGAACAACCGTATTTATTTTTTTCTGGGCTTTCCACAACTGGAGTAAATACAGCATGTCTGTTCATATGAAAGAAGGAAACTGTTGCACACAATTTCCTATATAGATGTCAGTATTGATGGTCAAAGGATTAGAAAGTATTGCAGTGAGCTGTAAATCAGAGTAAATCTCAGTAAAAAATGTACCAAAATGTTGCAAACACAAACTTTTGAAATTTGAAGTCCGTGTTTGTATTTATTTTCTCTGTAAATTGAAGCCTGCCATTCATCCAAACCTTTTAATTAATGTTCTTTTTACTGGTTATCTTTGAGCCTAGTAACTTCACTATTCTTTTTAAACTCATATTTAATAAGCATTTACAGTTGACTAGATTTGGCTTATAAATATCGAGGTTTAACCAGTTCTGCCCTTCTTTCCTCTTGTGCTATATAAAGATGATGCAGCAAATAAAAGACTTTGTTACGACAAATTTTTTTCTCTTTAATTTTGTGCATGAGTTGCTTTACTTGTATAGATGATAAATGCTGTCTTTAATTTGACTTGCACATCATTTAGACACTAGTAAAGCAACACATTGTTGATTAAGGGCTGCATGAGATCTTCTAAATGTTCCACAGTAAACCATTCACCTCACCCAGGCTGAAGAGCTGTCAAATCTTGCCAAAGTAGCCTAAAATCTGAAGTGTTTTATTTTAGAACCTATTAAATACTTCAGGCAAATGTAAATAAAACCAATTCTTCTTCTTTTCATAATAATAATGCAAAGACAGAAAGAATCCTACAGGCTTCAAGTGAAAATGTATTCCATCTTGATTAATAAGAAAAAAAGGCTTTTCTTTCCTTCACTCATCTCTCCCTCCTCCTTTCTACCACCACAAGATGTAAAATGCTTATAACTGAATGTTTATTCATTGCACAAATGTTGAGTTTTCTGCTTTCTTCTTAGCTAAATTCTCTTTTGTGGATACACACATAGAACCTAAAGATAAAACAATTTATTGTTTTTCCTAAGCTGTTTGTTCCCATAGTTTGTATGAGACGAAAAGCTTAACTTCTAAATGGTTCTGTAGTTTCAGTATGACGACACAGCAAAAATATTCATTCACTCTTTTGAAAGAATTTTACTACAATAGTTTTCTTAAAAATCACAATATATACCCTGTAATTAAACCACCTCTCAATTTTCTTTTTGATAAACTAAACAGATTAAACTCTTTTCAAAGTAAACACATTTTTTCCTGCCCTCCAGGAACAGTTTTTTTACAACCTCTCAAGGCTTTGAACAGTTCTTTCAGGAAGAACCTCAGCAAAACTTTAGTCATTATCCTTAAGATTACACATGCCAAAGAACACTGAAGGAGACACACTGTTGTCTAACTCCAGCTCACAGAAGTAGTACTCCTACAATTTATACTCTCAAAGAGCATATTGGTCTTTCTGCCATTTAAGACCATATCTGAGTTGCCTTTGTATTAAAGTAATTTTCAAAGCAATGACTTTCCCTGTTGGGTGGGAATGCATTCTTATTTCCTGAATAAATACATCTATCATGTCAAGATCATAATTCGAAACAAAAATGTTGTTAGACATACACACACATTTAGTGGGCCCACCTTAACCAGTTCTTGTGATAAATCTGTATTGCTGCCTTACGCTCACTCATGATTCACCACTCCACTCATGTCATTCATACATTTTAGAATTATATTTTTATTTAAAAATAAAATAAAATTAAA
>NW_010408514.1:0-19948 GCF_000710305.1 Buceros rhinoceros silvestris | reverse complement strand
GACGGCGTGACAGTGTAACGCGACGCGATAACGGCTCATTTGACACGAGGAAAGAGCCGTGGGGCCCGGTGCTGCCACCACCACGTCCCTGTCCCCCCCTCAGCTCCTAACTGCCTTACCTTCCTCTGAAGAAGAAATCACACGGTGCGGTGCAGAAAGCCAAGGATGTGTACGACACAGGGGCTGTTTGATAGCAAAGCACTTAGAGCCGACTTTTCCCTCCTACCTTCAGGGCTAAGATGGAAGGAAGGAAAAGAGCTTCGTGCCAATGGCTGGGGCATCGAGTCCCATCACGCACCTCACACTCCTCCCAGCAGAACTGACGGGTGCCGATACCACTATATTCCTGCATTTTTATTAACCCAAAAGTCACAGTGAGTGAAAACCAACTGTGTGCATTAGTGCCCCGTGCTAAGCGTAACCTGTGCTCCCAGAAAATAATACTTAAAATAACGAGTCTTATGGGAGAGCATGTCTTCATCCTCAAACTTGGCAATTCAGGATACAACCGGAGAGATCAGCACAACAGGACCTGGGGGAGCCTCGGTAAAAAAGGATTTGTATTGCAAACAACCTCTGACCCTGTATCTGGTATCGCATTCAGTGCACGTTGCCTTTCTTCAGAGAGGGACAGCAAAATGCCTAAGCATAAGAGATGTGAAGCATTTACTAGTTCAAGGAAACCAGAAACAAACTGCAACTATTAGCTCTAAAAAAGACATCTAAGGACTAGTACAGGGGGAGCAGGAATTGAAAAGGTCCAATCCTCTAGTGGCTTTAGTAATCAAAATTACTGACCATTGCAGAAACTAAAAAGGTAAAAATTTTTCACACTATTCCCCAAAGCTTCATAAGGATCTTACCTTACTACCAGCTACCAGCCTGGAAAACCTGAAGCTTGAGATAATGTGTTAGAGCTAGATATAGCTTTTGTCTGTTAATATAATTCTCATTTAGAAAAAAGTTGCTTTTTTATTGAGGATTTTCAGTTGCTAAACTCTTTCAAGCTAATAGTCAGTAAACATTATCAAGCTAAACACTTGGGCATCTCTTGAAAGTATGGTAACAGTCCTATAGCTAAAGAGCAATAAAACGTTATCAGCAAGTGAGGGCTCTGTTTCTGGGTGCATTACAGCAGTTATTATCAACTGGTGAGCCATGAAGACCAGGGTCTCAAAATTACTTCCTGGATATCTGCAAAAGACAGCCAGCACCCCCCACCCCCCCCCTCCAGTGGCAGGATTTGAGGGGCCAAAACAGTTACAATTACGCAATTCTTGTGTTTAACTTCAGCCATCCGTGCCTCAGCTCAATTCCTAATTCACACGCCATCATAAGAATTAAGTTTAGGTAGCAAAGCAAAAAAACATCTCAGAGAGGTTTCCAAAATATAGCTGCAGCTTTAATCCCTTTAGTAATGCTGTCTTCTGCACCCCTGGCACATTAACTACAGCGTAAAAGTGTTGCTTACTAGTCCCTTCTCTCAGCTGTGTTAGAAGTTGTCTGTAGCTGGGTTCATACTCACAATACTATGACTGGTAGTTGTTCACCAACCTCTACAAACTATGATCACAACTTTTGAGTGATACCTTGCTGGAGTCCTACCCATTCTGCACCCTATTACATGTTGAGGACTGAAAGAAAATACACCAGAAGATGAACCCTCCTATCATTGCTGCAGCTCATTCTACCAACATAACAGATTTGTTTTCCAAAAACAAGTTCTCGCACGTGCACTAGAGTCCTAGGAACTAGAACCAGGTATTTCAGGCTATGGTTAAACCTTGCAACAGAGTTGCAATTCCCCGTCTCCTTCATCTTCATGTGTGAATCAACAAGAACTGATTCCACATCAGGGATGGACTACAGCACTCATCCATGTGCAGAAGAGGCAACAGCAATCTCAAATGAAGTCCATAATCTGCGCGACTGGAACCCAGGAGTATCCTCGCAGTTAAGACAAGGCCTCAGCTTCCACAGTGAAAACACAAGTCAAACCCTCTATTATTTCTAGCAATAGCCCATAGTCTTTTAAATGGCCTGCAGGAACTGCTGCTCTGTAAATGTGAAGGCAGGTCACGCTTAGGAAAGTACCACTACTGCATTGCATCAGTTCTGTGCACCTTCTGTTTCATACTTTTTCTGTGACTAAAGGCACATCTCTAGGATAATCAAGCATTTTAAAATCCACTTAACTCACACTGCAAAGTACTTTTTAAAGATATGTACAAAACAGAAAACTCAAAAGGGAGGAGACAACCTTTTGCTTTATTAGTCTACTCCACCCCTTCCTCCAGTGTAATAAACTGAAGTACAAGTTCATTGTATTACGGAGGTATCAGCAGCCCAACTGCAACATTTAACGTAACTTAAGCAGTAGAAATTAGAGACATTAACCTAACCTTCTGTTATCAAAATCATGTTATTATCATGCAACATCACTGATTTTATTATGAAGCTTAAAAACCCCACCTTTTTTTAAGCTGTATTTCTATTCATTTCTTGGTATTTCTGACCTAAAGAAAAGTTTAGTTACCTAGCCAGCTTCACTGATCAGTCCAGAAACTGCACAGAAGAATTTGTAAATTCATTTTTACTATTGGAATACTGTGAATTTAAGGTCAAAGGCAGCAAGATATGTGCCTTTGCAAATGGAACTCAGCTCTGTTCATTTCAATCAGGCCTACGCTTTTACATCTTACCCAGCTGTGAGAGTAAGCAGCCACTCCAGTACCTGTCCACCCCTACAAACGATTAAATCCATACTCACAACCCTCTAAGGAGCTAAAGGCTGGCCTGTCTTTCAGCAAGATTTTTCTTATAATACCTCCTATTTTTTTAAAAAGGCAGATGCCTTGGAAATAAATAGCTATGACCATTCATGAAGGCAGATGATAAATATCACTTGTCTGTGAGCAACAGGTTTTTCTTTTTCCAAAAAGAAAACACAAGGAAACAATGTCAACTCACCTCCCTTAATCTGTCCAACCAGAACATCTCTATTTTTTTCCTCTTCAGGTAAAATATTCACACCCTCACATTAAATGTTTACACTGCAGACACATTTTTTTTTCCATGTTATTTTGCCCATTCACAAGCTCACTCTAATGCTCATTTATACAACTTGGGTCTGTTGGGACAAAACAAAGCACAGTCTCGGTTGCCTTCCAAATACAAGCAACATTAGCATTGCAGAGAATGAAACTGTTATTTCTGCAGGCATTATATCCCCAGAACTGGTGAGCTGATATTTCTCTGTATACTCTTATTTTTTTTAATAATACAGAAACTTCCTCAAAGCGTTCCATATGCTCCATGAGGAAGGGAAAGCACAGCCCTAAAATTGAATGTAACCATTATTGTCAAGATCCTTTTGAATCCCCTAGTTTAAATCAGAGCTTTTGGTTGGTTGGTTTTTAAGTATCATTTGGGAATGTAGCTTTTCATAATTAATTTCATCCTAAAGACCGTTTAATATAAAGATGTAAGTCTAGATAACTAAGGGAGGAAAAAGGAGTAACAAAAACCAGTTCTTGAGCTACGCAAGGGAAAATTGGTCTATTTCTACCAAAAAAAAAGTTCTTGTCTCTTTCAGGTCTAATCATCGGCAGGTAGTAAAATGATACAACACTGGCATGCAGTTTAATCCACACTCGAGCCACATTGTTACAAAAACTTAACAAGTACATCTTCGAGTTCATCAAATTAATATGTCTAAGTATTTGCAGAACTGAGGTATTTGCATTGAAAATTTCCCCTGACTTTATAAAATACATCATTTAAATTCTATTTAATCTACCAACAGAAAAAGTTATTTGGTGCCATTTCAGTTTGGAAAAGAGATGCAAAGGGAAATCCTGCTCATACCTCTCACTGCTTATTGTTGCTGGCCAGTGACTGTTCAGAAGACTGCATCAGTATTGCTGCTCGAGTCCAAGTTGGGCTTTCCAGTGTTTTAAAAACATAGGCCAAACACCATAGAAAGTCCATTAATATTTACAGGGTTCAAGCAGACAAAATTCTCCCATTTCAGTTGCGCCGTAAGGAATTCTGCTATGTTAGAGCAAATACAGATTTCTTCTGAACCAGAGTCCATCAGTGGTACTATTCAACAGTATAAAGGCACTGAAATTTAGCCTTAGAGTTCCATTTATTTCCATTACAAGCTCTTAAAATTAAATATAATTAATAACAAAAATAATCAAGTAAAGATTACGAATGGCTCCCAACTCAACTACATCTCCTACACAATCAAGAAGCATAAATCTCAAATTATGTCATTATTTCAGACCATTTTCTCAAAGCAAAGAAAGGGAAACTGAGAAATACCAAAATACACTAAATGAAAAGAAATAGAAAAAATTGCAGATTACCTTATGTGTTGTAAAACAAGGACATGAACAGCTCACCTCGCAGAACATCACCTCGCAGGACTTAAGCTAGAATAGGTACTTACATGTCTTGTGTCACAACAGGAAAACGGTTCTTGTAGATACTTCCATTATTCTACCTTCACCTCTCTCTGGATTTCCAGAGTGACTGACTGCCCTATTATTTTTAATGCACTGCAGAGTTGCACAGGCAAACTTGCTCTTTTTTTTTTTTTCACATGCAGCTCTACTAACCCATACTTTTTCCTTTCTCCACACGCAAACTTAACTCATTTTTCTTAGCTTTATACACTCGACTGATTCCAGAAGGCGTTTTCCTGTTGATGTACCTAAACCTGCAATTGCCCTCCACCACAGAGGAACACACTGGAGAAAGAGAAACAAGTCAGCTTGCCTGGAAAGATTCCCCAAAAGGGAGATTTCCTCAGTAGCTGAAGAGAATAGCCAGGCTGACTGATGATGAACCAAACCCTCCAGTTGACTGGCGATTCACTCCAGCCTCCTCCTGCCTCATTTTTGTTGTGAGAGCAGCTCCAACCTTCCACATATTTTTCCCTATTCTTCAAGGAGCTTAATGTAACTAGAACAGGGAAAACAAGATATCATCCCAGGATACTGAAAGAACTGACATATTAAAGGCAGCAAGAATTTTTTTTTTAAATTGTCTGTCAACCCTAGCATATAGAATACACTGTACCTGTATTCAAGAAAGGGAACAATAAGAGCAAACTCAGAATCATCCATCTGGCATGAATGGCACATGAGGATTTGAAAACTCTTTTTGTAGATAAGAACAAAACTACTCTGGTAAATGGAGAAATGGTACAACATACACTAAGTTGAATAGAAATGCAACGCGTGCATTTTTCTTTGTCAGGTAACGGATGCACTAAACAAGGGAAATATATCCATGTAGTATTTTTTTAATTTACTTAATATTTTGAATGGTGCCACACAGAACATTAATTAAACTGAAGAGGATTAGTACGGATGGCAAGGGATGAGAACTAATAACGATGGCAGTGGATGGTGCTCCGAAGGAAACACAGCGAGGAGATGCTATAAATGGAGCCTCTGAACAATCAGTCATGATACTGACCTTTTTAAAATTTTTATTAGTTGACCTTAGAACAAAAACATATGCTAATAAAATTTGCTGATGACACAAACTCAGGAATCAACACCACAGCCTAGGATCAAGAATATACATAGATCATTCGATAAGGAATGGATGACCCACAGAAGCAGACTATTAAAAAAAAAAAGGGGATGAATAATGATAGTACAAAGTTCAAAATCATTAACTGAAGGATTTGGAAATGTTCAATTTAAATTGAAGGTATCAACTGAAAAGAGAGGAGGAGAAAAATCTGTACCTGCCAGTCAGCAACAGAATATAAGGCATCAATCTGATGCGATCATGAAGGAGGCTAATACTTGCAGGATTCCCAAGACAGATCTGGAATATACACATTACTGCACTGGTACTACCTAGAATTCTGCACACAGTTGTGTACAATTACACTGAAGAATGATAAATTAAACTTGAAATTGGTACAGAGAAGGGCCAGGAGAAACAGACATGATTCTATCTATGTGTTACTCTATTAAACACACACAGTCATTTTTTGCCTATTTAATTTGCTGCATCAGGTTAGGCCCCCTTCTTACGCATTCCGTAAGAAGTTTAGCATTATGAAACCCTCGTTCAAAGTGAGACCTTTGAATATGTCTACAATATAAAAAAGCAATTAATATCACTTTCTCAGCAAAGCCAAGATTAGAATATTAAAATAAATAGCAGCTGGTGGAAACACTTCCAAGGTCCCTAGGCTTTTCAGACAAGTGCTTTAATGGCTGAGATATAAATTTATATCTTTTTTTTAGCTTAAATCTACAGAGATCCATGCCATATATGTAAAGATTCTTCAAAACCTCTTATCATTTCAAAGTGTGGTCTCATGAGCAGTTCAAGTAAGAGGACAGCACAGTAAAGCTTAAGCAATCTATGTTTTGCAAAATTCAGTGGAGACAACATTCAAATAAAGAGTTTTTTGAAAAATTTGAAAGAATAAGAGAAAAGCCATGAAAATACTCAAGGTTTTAAACACCAGAATTTTAACAACAGTTTATCACCAGAGTCCCAAATAAGTATCCTCTGTACTATCACCTTCCATAATGGAAAATGCACAAATATAGAGACTGTTGCAAAATCAACATTCTTATAAAAAATTAACATAATGACAGCATGATACCTGCATTGCTGTGGGTAGTCCTCTAAAGGAACATTATTAAATATTTAAGTTCTTTTACTCTACTGAAAACATCATTTCAATCTAGATTCAACAGTAGGAAAATACATTGCAAGAATATGATGAATATACTGATGGGGTTTTGCATTTTTTACAGTTTAAGCAAAATACAGTATAATATTAAAAGGCAGTTATGTACAAATTAAAAAAACCCCAAATTAGTGCACAAATTAGTTGCACAAATTAGTGATCTTACTGATCATTTATATTCCAGTTTTAGAAGGACACAAAATAAATTCTAGATACGAAAGGTCTGGTTATCCTTGTTAGGGCCCAAATTTCCTATGTTTGTTGCTGCTTAAAAACCCCACCACCTGCTTGAGGTTTACAGTGATGCTACTCAGTGTAAGGACTTTAAAACCACCCCTTTCTCCCCTAAATTGAAATATTGCTTGGCAAAGAAGGGTGTCTTTGTCCCCTGAGGTAAGCATACTACAGCTGCAGCAATTATATCTACATACTGCATACGCATCTATAAACACACAGTTACATTTTTGTGAATGTGTTTACATATTTATCTGTATATAACTATATACAGGCACACAGTGTTCTTAATCTGTCACTCACAACTGTGGTTAGGCCAGGACATGATTCACAGCAGCATTCAATATGCAGTCACGTAAGCTAACCTAGAAGCATAGTGAGATCTCCTACAACTGAGTGCTATGTGTGTTAACAAGTACCCCAACATCTACCCTTACTAGGGAATACTTACATGCTAATAGGAACAGAGAGCAGGACAGGCTACCACTGTGCATTTTGTATAGCCAGAATATAAAGCAAGGCTGCAGCCCTGTTTAGTAGGAGTAACAGAAAATTAAATACTCCACATTTTACAGATGGGGAGAGCTACATTAAGGCAAAGCTACCTGCTTGAGAACATACAGTGACGTTAGACTTTTCACTTCTCCACTAGATCATATTGGTTAACTTAATGTGAACTTAAACGTGAACTATGCTATAAGAGCTCAGATAGTCTCCCCAAAATAGTGTCGTTAACATCTTCCCTTCTCTGAGAGAATTAATTTTCACAGCTCTAGTAGTAAGACAGAAGTGAAAACATTACTGTTAAACATAGTGCCTAGGATCGCACCTGATTAGGTCTTGAGAGCTAGCAGAACAACTCCAGGTAGTAAGTTCACTGCACTTGGTAATAAGTTCACATTTGAGGGAACAACCCCTTAATTGCTATGCTAATATTTGCTTTATAATATTAATTTTTAATGATCTTTTTAAATTGATTTGCATTGAAAACTTAGTGGTGCACACACAAGTTATTCTAGTATGTATTTTTATTTTCATACTTTTAAGAGAGGAAAAATAAATCTGTACACTCTTGTAATTGTACATTATACTTCATTACTGCATTATTTTGTGTCATCACAAACATTACAAACGTGCACGACTGTCATCATTACGTACTGGGTGCTAAGACAGAGAAGAAAAGTACCTGTCACGTTTGAGCGTAGCAGTTTTTGAGACAGAAAAAATTCAGATTCTCAACCCAAGAGTGACAAGTTTCCAGCATATGCAATTTACGATTCTTCCCAAGGCAAGCCTCCTCATTAGTAGAAAGTAAAATATTGCCACAAGCAACTAATTTCAAGCTTGATCAAGGATGAAGTATTGCCAAGGTCTGATTATTAGTTTTAAACTTAGGCCATTGATATCAGTCTTCTCTCTGCTGTTATGACTTGTTTTGGTTGTCAACTTCACATAACTATGACAATAATAAAAAAATGCACTCCTTCACTGTTTCAAATTGCAAGGTGTAGTGGGATGCTTCTAGCTGTTAGCAGTTCAAACAATAAAAGTTTTTGCCAGCCCCTTCCTAGTTCCTTCTGTTTGGTAGTACATTTAAAAGAAGAAATTCACTAGAATAACTCTGCATATTGAAAAGGCAGTTTCAGCTTGGTCTAGTGTTTCATACTTGTAACTTTAGTAACCACCCTCTGAAACACCCTCGCAATCCCTCCTTCCTACTCGCTACAGCTCCTTCTGGCTCCTGCTGTCACACGGCAGGCTAAACAGGCAGAAGCAGCTTTAAAAAGAAGCTACTCAAAGCTGAAAGTGGAAACATTTACTAGTTTCAGGACTTCAGGTTCCCTGGTCCTCCTGACAGATTTGCCCGGATGCTTAGCTTTGCCCACTTCTAACCCCTACTCTCCTGCTCCTCTCAAATGCTTTTTGCAGCTGCCTTTGCCCAAATGGCAACCTGACCAAAAGCAAAATGTTGTCATACTGAACTAGCCAGGCTGCACTTGACAATACCCATTTGAAATACTCCTTAAGAAACAAGGCTTCTTTTCTATATTTTATAATGACTTTATAACTTTCCCAAAATTAAGATACAATTAGTCTCACCTTAGTAGGTGAGGTGAGATCATGAGGTGGTCACGATCTCCCCCTGCCATCTTTGCCTTTCACCTAGTTACTGCCAAAACCTGCTGATTTCATAGTGTCTTGATTGACATCCAACTTTTGGCACCTTCTGGTAGAGATCTCTCTTATCAGTCTTGTACTGCCTCTCTGAGAAAAGCACGACTTGTTTACACAAGGTCCCATTGTTAAACCTGCAAGCAACTGGCCTTTACACAGTCAGCTAATCAGCACTAAGTACAATCGTCATACTCTGCTCCACAAGTGAAATCCTGTGTATTTCAAGTAGCTGTTATTACGGTATAAAAACTTAAGTTTAGGCCCTTCATCATTCATGCTGTACAGGAATTACAGACCAAAAAATCAAATTTTGCCATACATCACTATGAGGACAGGCTGAGTGTTGGGCTTGTTCGGCCTGAAGGAGACTCCAGTAGACCATGTTGCAGTCTTCCAGTACTTAAAAGGGGCTTACAGGAAATATGGGGACAGTCTTTCTAGCAGGGACTGCTATAAGAGGACAAAGAACAACGGTTTTAAACTCAAACGGGAGATTTATACTAGATACAAGGAAGAATTTTTTTTTTTTTTACAGTGAGTACAGTGAAACACTGGAACAGTCAGGTTGGATGGGTGTCTGAGCAACCTGATGTAGTTGAAGATGTCCTTGCTCACTGCAGGGGGGTTGGACTAGACAACCTTTGAAAGTCCCTTCCAACCCAAAGCATTCCATGATTCCACGGCTAATCAATCACCTGCCAGTTTCGGTGTTGGGTGGGTTTTCTTTGGTGCGTTCAAGCACATTCCTGCATGGGTATTATGAGTCTACTTTTCTTTTGGTAAAAGAAAAATATTAACTTGAAAATGAGATTTCTTCCAGGAAGCTTATTCCAGTTACTAACACCTAGAATTGCTCAAGCACAAAAAGCTAAAAGCTAACAATAATACTCTAAAATTTTCACTTCTATTTGTTCAGTCATTTCTATTCTGCAGTTAATCTGATTATTGCTACAAAAATCAGGGGAGAGAAAATTACTTTTTCTCTCTATATGAAAAATACAACCACTAATATCCAAGGTATTAGGGTTTTTTCCCCTCATGTTAGAACTGAACCGGTAGGTGTTGTGGGGTTTTTGTTTGGTTGGTTAGGGAACATGCTGAGTTTTACCTTTATATAGGTGTAAACCAGTAAAGCTACTCACTTTTGGGGGTAATGAGAGAAAAACTTTCTATATGTCTCATTTCCATGTACTATTAGCAACACCATAGGGATACAGATGCAGAAATCTGCAATGCAGACTGAAATACAGTAAGACTGAATCGTTGGTCTATGTGTCTTCCATACAGTACGGAGGAGCAGGTACCCTACAATCATATTCATTTCATATGGTGAGGAAATGAAGGAAAAAAAACTTCATAAAAGTTAATTCTGACTGTATTGACAATGTCTTCCTGTGATTTACACTCACTAAAAATGATGTAACTTCACACACAGCAACTCCTGAAGCAGGCTAGTTGTGTAGAGTTACACAGACCTAGCGGTAACATCTGAAGGGAAGACCACATCATCTTAGTATAACACGATTGTGCACATAAGCACAGAAAGAAAATACTGGACAGCTACACATTTAAATTTCAGAGCTGTAACTACATCCTAAAATCTCCTCCTACAAGTATCTTTCTAGAAGGATCCTTTGAAATTGAATGTTCATCCCCAGCTGAAAGCATATCCAGAGAGCAAGATATTAATGTTCCAAAGCACGGCAAGTCTCTGACCCACCATTGCCCACGCTGCAGCAATTTTTTAAAAAGCAGTTTAAAATACTGGTAAGAGCTCCCCTTACTGGACTGCCTTCAAATTCTTAAGTCTTCAGTCCTGAAAATCCCTTCATGCAGAAAAAAGATGGGTAAAATATTATTTCTATTCCACATTAAAAAAAACCCTAAAAAACACCCACCCAACCGAAAAAAAATTTCCACATCATTTTTCTACCATAGACCCTATATTTTAAATTTCTTATTAGCTGTTAGTTTATAAGGCCAAAGATAATAACTTTGAATTATTGGAAGAATTTGTTCTTCCAACATTATGAACTTCATCAATTTATTGAATCCTTAATTTTGTACAGCACCTGTAAGCCTTGCCAAAGTCTAAATTACAAACCACACGTGGACACCCAATTCTGTCACGCTGAGTAACGCCTCATTTCACAGCAACCACTGCCAGCTCTAAAGGGTCATCTGTAGGATAATCAATGAGTCAGTGTGGGAAAAGGATCAGAATCCGCTGTGGAACTGGGAACTGCAAAATGATTGATTACAAAAGCTTACTGTTCCCTTGAATTGCCTACTGCCTGGTTGGAAGACCAAAACACATGTCTCAGCCTCTGTTGGTTCATATAATTAAAGCCTTGTTGATTTTATATGTAAGGGCACGTCTCCAGGATGGCGGATCACCGCCTCCCTAAGATTGTGCTCTACGGTGAACTCGCCACCGGCTGCTGCAAGAGAAGAGCTCCAAAGAGGAGGTATAAGGACTCCCTGAAACAATACCTCAGCCTAGGCCGTACTGACCACCATCAGTGGTCCACCCTGGCCTCCAATCGGGACATCTGGAGACACACCGTACATAACGCTGCTGTCTCCTTTGAGAACACACGTAGAATCAGTCTTGAGGAGAAAAGACAATGCCGAAAGAACTGTGCCTCGACTGTACCACCCAAGGAGACCTTCCGCTGTGCTCTTTGCAACCGGTCTTGCCTATCCTGCATTGGCCTTTTCAGCCATCAGCACGCTTGCAGTAAGCGTGGGTAAAGCCCTTCCCAAATCTTTGTCCGTGAAGCCAAGCCATGATATATGGTTTTTAAAGTCCTACTTTTGCAAGCTCAACCCAAGGGCTGACTGAAATTGGGCATTTTTATAGTGATGATGCCAACTAAGAAAGGTTAAAATAAGTAATTTTAATGACACCATGGAATAATATTATCTTCAATCCACAGCAGACAAACCTGTTTACTTCGGCTTACACTAAATAATCCTGCTAATGCATAAAATATGTTCTCTAGTTTGTTCTCACATACATGAGGTGCAGGGTTAACTTGAGTGAGAAAAAGCAGTAAAACCTGTTGTTCTGCCACATTAGAAAAAAAGAATCAGAAGATATGCTTTTAAATACAAACTAAAGTCCTGTAAAGACTGTAAATAGGATTTCTCAATGTACAACAGAACTTGGGGAAGTTTTTTTTATAGCACATCACACTAGCCATCTAGCTCTCAGCACTGTGTTACACAGAACAAAGCCTGAATTACCATTTTAACCACATTAAATTTCTAAACAAGTAAACAAAACCACTCTATGATTCTTCATTCCAAATGCCTACCTTTTTAGCCAGTTTAGCTACAAAGTCAAATCCACTCAATCTGGGTTCTCTCAGGTAAAATAGTGCAATTTTCTGAAGCATTCTCTACTTTCTTTCAACACAGTTTTTCTTGAGGCTACATCCATTCTCTCTACTGACTGTTATTTCCTGCTTTACTGTGCTGGACAATTATTCTCCCTGGGCTAATAAATTATTCTCTGTTGTACAGAGAGAAGGAAAGCAGATTTATGCATTCATAACAAGCTAAGAAATTCTTTATAATCCCTACCTATACTGACCAACTGAGGGTCATCTTCATCATGCTGCCAATCCCCACATTAAAAAAAACTTGCCCTCCAGAATTAGCTTAACCCACAATTTCTAAAAGTATCTAAACATGTGATAACATTTAGGTTTATTCGCTTTTGTGGTACACTATGGTCATATTACACAGAACATTAATAAACAAATTTAAAAAAAGAGGCTTGAACAAAACCCAAACCACTAAATAGTGTAATTTTCAACCAAAATCAGATGCTATTGCTTTAACAGGAAGCTGCATTTTCAGTTTCCACCCATTTCTTCCCATTTAACAAAAATACTTCATTTGTATGTTTAAAATTCTTTTACCTTGCTTTAGAGAGCTCTCTCATTTTTCTGTCAAACATTACTCTTTAGCTTCTGCATTCATGTTAATGGAGTGGTATTTGTAAGCCTGTCCAAAGTTATAGTAACTACCAAAAAGCAACTGTTTACATCGCAACATACAAGCAAGTGAACTTGGAAGCTTTTTTAGAGCTAAGTATAAATAAGTAGCAAATAAGAAATAAAGTTCAAATTAGTGTCCTTTAGGTAATTATTCTACCATACTCTTCCTCCAGTAAACAAGATACTTTCATCTCCGACTAAAAGCAAAAAGTGAAGCAGCAGCTCAGCCCTTACCAGTGAGAGCCCATCAAGATAAAACTTGCTACTTCAACAAGAAGCGACAAGAAGTCTGTCATTCAAGCTCTTTTCTTGCTACTCAAGCTGGACCTGAGCAGAGTCTAGTCCCTATGCTAGATACAAGCAAGAAAACCAGTGAACTTATTAACTGTGGATAGAAATGTTAAATTAACATAAAATATCCAAAATACGGTGAGAGCTGATGTTCTCACCATGTCAACTCAGTTAGCAAAACATGTACATTTAAACAAATCTCCTTAACCTTTTATTCTCAAATGCCTCTAGCCTTTAAAAAAAGATATTCTTAACACAGTGCTCCATTCTGAGCTCCACTCACGAATAAAATTTTACACCTAATTGAAAGCCAGCAAAAACATTTAAAGTTTGCAAGTCTAAATGTTAATTATCTCGAAATGTCTTGATACGTAAAGCTAGTATCTACTTTTTTCCCCATCCGAGCAATATATAGATACATCTATCTGTATCTATCTGTGTATTTTTAAAGGCCTATAAATTCCAAGATTATATGAATTTAAAAAAAGCAGCTTTTTGGGGTCCCAGTTTCTTCAACCCCAGAAACACTGGGTTTTGGGTTTTTCTTGATACGTATACATGCTCAGAAACCATAATCTACTTTTCCCTAGAAACTACAAACAACTCAGCTCCTTAAGACCTCATAAGGAGACACCCATTTGCTTCTTTAGTCTCTTTTGCTTACTCTTCGAGCATAGAATCAATTAGGCCTGGTTAGGTTGCAGGAAGGATCTAAGTCTTGACAGGTTTAGATGTTAAAATTCATAAACACGTTTGCTCAGAAAAGACTGAAAGCAAAGAGTCTAAGAATGTATGCCTGTTTAGTTTATACAGCTTGGAACATCTAATACATAAGGCATTTACTACTGGAAATCTAAACTAAAGCACAGGCAATGCAACGATAAATCTGAACAATTAACCAGGTGAAAAAAAAAGCAAGAACTGCAATTAGTTTATCTTAGACTTTAAATGAAAATGACAATAGAAACACAGCACTAGACATGCTAAATAGAGAAGATTCACAGGTGTAATTCCAATATGACTTCAAGTACTGTTATTTGAAGAGAGAGTAAGGGATTATTTATCTTTCATCAAAATCTGAACAGAAAATAAAATAGGATTCCAAAGAAAAGATAGAAGACACTTTTAAATAAATGCATTAAGCTATCACGCCTTAAGACTACTGATTCTCTTGCCATTAAATAAGTAACAATCTTCCACAAAATAACAATTAGGAGGTCAATGTTCGACCAGTCTCAAGAAAGAGGTAAGGAACCATAAACAATTCATAAAATATTTCAATCTTTTATCTTAAGTGAAGGTGTGTAACTGTCTCTTGATCTACATATGTGAGGAAGCAGAAGAGATGGAACAACTTGGACCAAACCCCACTGTTCTATACAGTCAGAGAAAAGGGGAGGTACCAGAAACCACATGAAGCTAAATTCCACAGGGTTATTTGGTCATCTGCATGAGCCAGAATATATGCAATTCTGCAGAGCTTTATTTGGACAACTTTTTGATTAAAAACATCTAAAGAACTTTCTCCCGAAGCTTTCCTATTCCTGGAAAACAAAACCAAAAAACCATGAAACACCAACTAATCTGGTATCTGCTGCATAAGAAAAACAATTCATGGTAGGAGAGGCAGTAGAGAAGACTGTTCCTTATAAAAGCCTTTCTATTTACACTTATTTTCTCCCCCCAAAGGAAGAGATCTGATGTACATGAGCAGCTCTGAAAACCAAGCTTCCCTTTGAAGTAAAATCCTAGAGGTCTTTCATTTATAAATTATTACTTACAGATAAAATAGGTTTTACTATTTTGAGTAGGAAGTAGGATAAGAGAAGAGGTAATACATGTTATTATTCTTGTTTCTATAATCTGTATCTGCCATATTAGTAGACTGAAATCTTCACAGGTTTTATCATCATGCATTAGCTGACTTACTAAACAAGCCAGTGTCTGAGATAGTAAGTTACAAATATAGTGAAGAAAAACAAACAAAACAATGAGGCTTTATCTTTGCAGCAAAGCACAACAGTGGAGGAAGAGTGAAGCTGAAGAAAAGAAGTCACAATCAAAACCCAACACCCCAAAACACCCCCAAACCAGCTTTCATCTTCACAGGTAGAGCTATCAAGTCTCAATTTCCCCTTCCTGGTCACATAGCTAGGTATTAGCTTCAGTGGAAAAATACAAGCAGTTACATCTAAAGGACCAGTCCCCATTTATGTTACCCCTTTAATTTGCTATCGTTGATAGGTAAGTAATAAATTTCCAATTAGAAGGTGATGATCTGCGTTAATGCATTTTGTCGTTTCCATCCCCCTAGACAGATTCCCACAGCACTCCCCAAACCCAGAACAACAAAGAAAGCATAGCCTTGGTAAAAGTAGGCAAGTAGTATGGGGCATTTGTAAAATGTTTGGAAAAAAGAAAAAACCACTAACAAAAAAACAAAACAAAAAAACAACCCAAACAAAACAAACTGAGAAAACGCAAACCAACTTTCATTTTGGTATACTGCTTTAACATAATGAGGTTGATATCTGAGCATGCTTTCAACTTATGGAGATCTTCCATCAAGCACAGATCATATTTCAACAGACCTTCTTCACATTGTCGGTCACACTATAATCAGATTTAATCAATTCCACAGGAACATAACATGTCAGAGAAGTTCATACAGCATTCCAGTACAGAAACATTACTCTAATTCTTAGGTCATACTATCTTGTGAGACAAAAGCCCTAATGGAAAAACAGAAAGCATGCATCAAAAGTTCTCTAGGCAAGTCCTCAAGTGTATCATTTTAAGGATTTTAATAAAGATGCTATAATCTCTCAAAATTCGGAAGAAAATCCAATTCCAGAATATTTTGTTTACAAAAATGATCCATTTTCTAGAGTTGCCACTTCCACATATACACTGTGATTAGTAAGTTCTATATTAAAACAGTAACAACCCAAGCTAGTGAAATTCACTATTTCAAAAGTCACAGGAATCTCGTTTCTCTAGTCTTTTTATTTCTGAGTAATAGGAAAAGAGTTCTGGTCCATCAACTCGCCCACCCTCTCCTGAAGGAAGTTAACCAACTCGGCTAATACAAAGACATGGGTTTCATCCAGGTCTTGTATGATGAACTTCTTTCCCAATGCATTTGACTCATCCAAGTAGAGCAGAAACTGCTTCATTGCTGGGTCACTGTAAAGACAAACACACATCAGATCCCACCCCACTGTAATAAAACACAGTTAAAAGCAGACAAAAAAAAACGTCTGAAGACCCTCCCGAAGTTCTTTGGGAAATTAATACTAATTTCAAGAGTTGATTACAATTTGAATTAAGTTTATGAAGATTTTGAAAAAGTTATTTCTACATAATAGTAATTGCTTGGGTTACTTTAGAGATAAAAATTAACTGATAACGAGGTATACTGAGAAGAATTAGCTGCTTGATTAGCAGAAGAGCTCTATGCTGCTGTTAAAGTAGCTTTAATAAAAAAAAACAAAACCCAACGCTTAATAAGGCAAGTTTGAACTTACATTTCTATCTTGAGCAGTAACAGCATAGTGTTCGTAAAGCACAATTTTTGTTTAAGGCTAACAAAATCCCAGGAGAACACAGATCTCATTCAAAGTAATACAGCACAGAGAAAAAGTGATCATATATGAACGGTACATTTACCACAACTGAGCAGTCTCTTCTTTTTCACGATGTCACTTTCTAAGTTAAGTGTTTAGAAGGAAACATTTTGGAAGTATGGGAATTACAGGTAACTGAAACGGCTGCATTATACAAAGCAGCTCGATAAAGTGGCTTCAAATTATAAGCTCTTTGATCCACTGAAATTTTGAAGAATTCAGGCAATATTATTCTGATACTAGTTTTTACAAAACAGGAAGAACACGCTCGTTGTTAAAACTCAGTATTTGATTGCAACAACTAGTAAAGAATATGTGCAAGAAATACAGGCAATTGGAATCAGATAGCTCAGGACACTTTCAAAATTATGAACACAGCTGTTCTGGCAACAAAGTAATTCCTAAAAAGAATTGTTAATAGCATAGTAAATCTTAAAAGAGCTCCTTGGTTAATCTTTCCTCTTTTAAATGCATTATGAGCACCAACTCTGCCTTACTATGCACTACGAGTCCAAACCATTCCCTTGCTCCCTCCCCAGCAACTCAAAAAACCCCAGCCTTTAGTATTAGCCTCAAACCTGCAGAGGTATGACTAGAGCAAGCTGAGTTTTCAAAGCACAAAATAATTTTGAGGAAAGAAAATGGGAAAGTCTGAAAGCTCTACCTTCTTTAGAAAAACCATTATTTATGTGCTCTGGCATGTAAGAGCTGAAACAAAAGGAAAACAGTTTAGAAAAATCAGGTTCCGGAACTCTGTGGTTCCCACCATTCCTCCACATCCTCTTTTGGATGGGTGCAGGGAAGTATACATTGTTTCATCCAGCTGTACATCAGTGAGTCACATTAGCAGCACTAGCTGGCACGAACTTATCTCCTAGCTGGTGTCTCTGCAGTAACCAGAGACTGTTTTTCACACAAACAACATACAGAACTGTAATCAGTGCCAGTAGATTTATGTCACAGCAGAAAGAGTGCTCTCATTTCAGTTCTTGAAGATTATAATCCTTGATGTAGTGTCTTCAGAAAAGTTTCATCAATTTATTGGAGGAGTATGAAAAAGACACACTTCACTATTTTATTTGCATGATCTACACATTCAGAAGAACCTATTTTTTTTTTTCCACTCCCTGTCCATTTGGTGTCTTAAATATCCTCAGAAAATCAGTTTGTAAAAAAAACCTTGTACCTGAAGTGTAAACAAGATGCCAGGGTTATAGTAATTCTGCATCTCTTCTTAGGATGGAATTTTGTATCCAATCTTAGGCTACCTTTTTGTAAAGGTGGGGAGAAAACAAACCAACCCAAACCACCAAGAGCTAGTAAAACCAAAACAAAGGGCAGTTTCCCAGGGGGCTGTTGAAAACATCTGACGGCAGAACAAATGCTGTAGATTTGTCATCAGGTAGAAAATTCCCTTCCAGGGAGAATGATTAAATTCCATACTAATCTTAAGTGGGGTGTGGCCATGGAGCTGAACACACAGCTCTTTAGGATGTGTAAAATAAACACATAAAGTGCAAAATAAGATATTTTGCTAACTGCTTGAGATTTTAGAATTTTTTGCCTTGTCAGTCAAGAATTCTGCTCTGGGCATCTTTAACTAGTCAGCTGCAGGCAGGCAATCTCTTATGCTTCAGAAAATTCATCAAGGTACTAGCACAGAGCTAAATTTGAGTAGACGCTTTTTGTTATAGCGGAGTTTAGGCTCTGAACTGCTCTTACATAGCCACTAGACCTTCAGGCTTCAGCTGGCTAACAGTTCAGTCAGCTCAGAATTTAGCTGCTGCAAGCTCACAGCTCTACGTACCGTGCACACACATCACAAGAGGTTCAAGGTTCTTCGGCTTTTGTGAAGTTATAATCTGTTAATATTTTTACAGTCCACGAGCAGAAATCTTATATGTCATATAACACTATGTAATGACCCCACAAATCTTGACTGATGTTTTGATTTTTTTTTTTTTTACTTTAGAGGTAACGAGTTATCTGATTCCCACTCTAGAGGATTCAGATTGTATGAAAACATGGTTACTGCAAGTACAACAAAAGTTTACTTTGACAAACTACAAGCATATTCCTGTTAAGTATGATCTAAAAACAGGGCCACATGCCAGATTTGAACAGAATCTGGACTAGAGTTGATGAAAAAAGGCAGGAAAGAAAGGATGAAAGATATCTCACCTCCCAAAAAAACACACTATAAAGAAAACACACTGCTCATGAATAACAACAAAAACCCCCACTGTTTGTAAGCAATATAAAGAACAAGAGGAAACATCTAGAGGTTAAGCATAAGTGAAAGAGGGTATCTTTAAAAGAAAAAACAAGTTTGAAATTAAGATTACCTCCAACTGGCTGTCCTTCTTCCCCCAAAGGCTGCACTTTTCTCGTGTTTGTTCACTCATCATCACCTCCCTCCACAATTTTTTTTTTTGGTCTAGACTCTTAAGTTGCTTAGAATATTTCCATCTCTAAAGAAATTAGTAGACTATAACACAAAGAGAAACAGTAAGTGCTGTTACTAACCATTCAATCAGAACGCCTTTCAGAACATTCACCATCTTCTCAGTTCTCTTACAAACGCTGAAGGAAGAGGCGACAAGAACAACTCTTTATTTGGGTTACACGCGTAAACAGAGGAAATCTGAAAGAAAAAGAAACGACGCCTTCGTTGAACTCAGCGATACTTCGAGCGCACTCACCTCCCCGGGCCCAGCAGCGCTGCCCTACTATTAGGCCGAGCGGCCAGGGGCTTGCAGAGAGGCATGCAGGGGCAGCCGGGCCCACTCCGGTGTGGCGATGAAAACTTTAAGTCCTCTCCCCTCACCCTTGCAAGCAGTCCAGGCAGATCTACTCCACACCAGCCCCGCCGAGCTCCTGCG
>NW_010408513.1:0-1272 GCF_000710305.1 Buceros rhinoceros silvestris | reverse complement strand
GAAAGTCATGGCAGAAGCCAAGCTCCAGCAGCCTGTGTGAAGTGATGGGGGGCACGTCACCACAGCACTGGGACAGGTGAGGTCCCCTTGCAGCTTGGCGTGCTAAGGATGAGCAACTCTGCCCACTCGCTCTGGGGCAGGAGCTGTGCTGGGAGTGTGTGCATACACACACATCCCACTCCAAACATTCCAGCTCCAACTCACAAGACACACCCAAGAGCAAGGAGAAGAAATATCTAGAGACTTTTGTGAGGCAAGCTGCGTTCACTGGTATGAAGGACCTTCAATCAGCAACCAGGAGCACCCAGCGGCCCAGCACCTCCCATGAATTAAAGCCCAGCCTTCATACCATATCAACACTGACACGCCTGAACTCCTTGCTGGAATGATAAGAGGCTGGTGCTTCCCCTCCTGGTTGCCAAATCTGGCCTCCTCCAGGCAAAGCCGAGGGAGCAAGGCCAGGAAAGCAATTCAGTGCCGTGCCTTGGAGGTTAGTCCCATTCGCAGCCCAAGCCCGGGGTGCAGCACAGCAAGCAGTGCCATGCGCAGGGATGCCCAGTACGTTCCCTTCGGTTGTTCCTCTTTGAGCAACCGCGATAAGGGCTCTCCACTTGCCTCATTCGTTTCAAAAGCAGCACTTCAAAACCATTCCATGTCAAACGGCAGAACAAACTGAAGCTGCCAGAGATGCCTCACATGGAGGAAACGAACACCTTACGGGAAGCGGTGTTGTCAGCTCGGCTTGGCGTCATGGACCAACGTAAATAGAAAAGCAACAGTTTCCTATTAAACAAACCCTCCCATTAAGTTACAGCTACAACAGAATGCTAATCTAGCTTCACCGGAGCAGCTGAAGGAAGCACAATCCCTGCAGGATCAGCAGTTCTCCTCCTTCACGGGCCTTTGGGAGCGACGGAGCCCAGGGGAGCAGCGAGGTGATGAGCCACTCTTCACACAGACCCCGCCAGAGCACGGCAGCTCCGGCCAAAGCACCAGCCCACGGGAGAATCCAGCGCCCGAGGAGCTCAGGCCGATCCTCAAGGGCATCACGGAGGATTAGGACGCGGTGACATCCCGCACGGAGCTCACCACGCTCCTTACCTTCTCCTCTGCCCCCTCTCTCCCTCCAGAAAAGGGAGAGAGACGGCTGGTGCTGTGAGTAAACTGCTCAAAATTCAGGTTTTTAGAATATTTTTTCCCCTCGTTTATTTTTGGGCTTGGTAAAAAGTAACATCTCTGGAGCTGCGGCAGCCGGGCACCACGGCACGTCTC
>NW_010408512.1:0-13755 GCF_000710305.1 Buceros rhinoceros silvestris | reverse complement strand
CCGAAAGGGCTTTCTCGTACCCGTCTTGTTTGTGGGAGCAACAGTCGCACGCGTTGCTCTGAGGCCTCTTGCCTGGCATAACGAGAGGATTCTTTCCACACCGTCTGGTGACCAGAGTGTCTTTATTTTGCGAGTAACTCCTGGCTCGTACGAGGTTGACTCGCAGAGGTGACCTGAGAAACGTTACAACCTCTGGCAGCACAGTGTTGTGAGGTCACATCTTCTGACCTGCGCAGGATATGAAGGCGAGAAAAAGGCGAGCTCAGCGGTGTTAAACCCTCAGGCACAGAACAGCTGACAGGGAGCAAGCCGTGGTAAACCTTGTTTTTGTTCGTCACCAATATATACCTGGAGCAGTTTTCTTTGAGCTGATAGACCTGAGCTGGCTTTTCACCACAGAGCAGAAAATACGGCCTTTGAGTTTGGGCCATGTCGCCCTCCAAAGAGCAGATGCTCTTGATGGTGGGTTAGCCACGAGAGGGCACTCAACAAGTCTTACCCAGTAGCAAAATGGAAGGAAAGGCCCCAAAAGTGGGGAGAGATTATAGCAGGTGGGCTTCCCCTTCTGTGCTTTAGCCTGTGCCTTGTTATGAAGCATGCTGGTGGGGGGGAGCGGGTGTTTGTTGGCTTTATTGCTGTCATAAGGTGGGCAGGAAGACAAACAAGGCCCTTCCTGTGTGTGGTTGGCTGTTCCCCAGTGACAGGATCTGCTCGGGAGTGGTTTTGGAGCTCTTGAAAGGCCTCGTGTTCACACCAGTACAGTCTACTATGAAGCTGAAACTGAGTTTCCTCATTCCAAAGCCCAGCTGATCTGTTCTGAATTTTATCTTCATGAAACTTTTGTTTGAAAACAGGAATGTTTTAATATTTAATAAGTTTTTTCTGCTCCAGGGGTAGTTAACAAGGAAGTATTGATCGTGTGGTAGAAGTTCCTCTGCACTTGTAGTAAGTGAGATGCAGTGCTTGGATCAAGCGGCCCGCAAAGGCTCGCTTTCTGGGGAACCACGATGAAGCGGGCCTGTTGTCCAGGGAGTCACTGGGCAGTGAGTGTTTCCTGAATGAAGCCACCTGCTCGGCTTGTTTTTCTTCACATGGTCTAGGAGTCACTGTGTCTGTGCAAAAACGCGAAGAAGACTCAAATTCTGAGGTGTCAGTTGCCGTGGCAACGCTATTTCCCATGGATTTTGGTCCTGTCATAATTGTGCTCTTTTTCTAGCGCGGTCTGGGAGTTATGTGGTCCTGGGGGATGTTAGTGACAGTTACTGGGAATCCTTCCCCTTACCAGATGGATCTAACACTTTCCTAAAAGACACAGCTGCTGGTTGCCAGCCCTGGCCGCTGTTTCACATGCATCACAGATGATTCAGGGGAATTTTTTTGGGAACAGTCCACAGATGTCACATCTTGGCAGGGAAATAGAGGAAGAGAGAAATACGACTTTAAGGAGCTAAATAGAACTGTGCTTTCTAAGCATGTGGGGAGGACTCTTCAAAACCCTAAATTATAACAGAGGAAATGTAACATCTGGCAAAAAACAATTGGGGGTGGGGTGGGGAAGACAAAAGCTCTTGTTTGTGCTCTACCAACCTGCCAAGATGCAGAGGTGTTCCAGAACCAATTCAGTTGTGCCGCTGTAGAGCCAGAGATACCAGAGATTCCCTCCATCGACTGCAGCTTCCCTCTCAGCTGGTGTGCTGGATGGGGAACCATCTTCCCCAGTCTGGTGAGAGTTGCAGGGACTGCGAGGAGGCCTTGTTTGCCAGGTTTCCTTAATAACTGTAATCACGTAGTCATCGCTGGAAAAGTGCCCCCACACAGAGTGTTTTTGCTAATATTAACTTGAGTTCCATCTCAGCTCAATGGAGGGAAAAACTAGAAAGTGCCATAAATTCAGCCGAGCTTGTCAACGCTGTCAAATTACCCCCTGATAAAGCTCCTGCTCCTAATGATTCCAGCCATCGGGAAGCGTGTGCCGATGAGGCTGCCGAGCAGCAGCGCTGGGGTTCAACGCTGTTAGATTTCTAATGGAGTGTCATCTGGGGGCTCTTTGGCTTCGCTGGAGGGTGACGCTCTGAGCAGAGTTATTTCTTTAAAGGGAAAAAACAACCTGAGGATGTAGATGAGCATGCAACCCTCTTATCAGCCAGATTAATGCTGACTACTAAATTTTAGTAGAGGTCATCTTTGGTCCCATCTGTTGGCATTAGGAATCCATAGAGATAATGTCTTTTCACGTGTAAAAGACGCTATTGATTTTCTGCTGCTGTTGTCCTGAAATGTGCACGGTGTGTCTGTGGAGCAGTGACAATCCTCCATCACTAGCTTTATGGGAAAAGAATGGTTATTGAATCTCTTCCCATAAAATATAATCTCTTTCTCTCTTCCAGAATTTGCCAGCCCCTGTGGGAGTCCCTGGTGTTCTCTTTGAGGAAATTGATTGCTTTTGGTCTCTGCTTTGTACACTTGTGTTTAGTTTTATTTTTAATTTGGCTCATGTGATATGAAAAGAAGGCTGCCCTGACATTAACCGTGCTTCCTCCATGTCGTATTGCTTCTTTTTCATAGAGGTGAACTTTTCAGAATGTTTTAAAATAAAATAAAGATATTTGCTTGGCACAAGTCTCTCTTGTTGTTGCTGGGGATGTTTTCACTGGGGTGAGTCACTGCCCTGCTCTTTCTTTCCAGGCAGCTCTGAATACTGACAGCTTTTCAGCTGCTTACGGGTAAATTTGGGGTAAGTTTCTAGAGTCAACACAGGCTGATTGATTTCGGATGAATGACACCGTAGCAGAGAACACAACTTGCAGTACTGTCTGCTCGAGGAGCAGCCGGCTCTGAACTTGGACAGCGGCAAAAGTACGCTGTCAGATTTGTCCTTTCGTCTGTGTAGCGAATGACTGACTATGGGACTTTTTCCTTTCAGGGAGGAAACGGCAACATGAATTCATAGATGATGAGTAGGATGCCAAAGCCAGAGATGACAGTGCTCTTGAAGAAATGCTGGGTAGAACAAAAAGGTAAAAGGAACAGCTCATTTGGTGTGTTTTAGAGCCTGTGGGACTTCGTGTGGTACCTTCCCTCATGAGGCGAATGGCACCACCCCCTCAGACAGAGGCTGAATTCCATCCTCCTCCGTATTGCATGAGGTCCCAGAGATGCCTCTCACTCCTGACCCACTCTTTCTACGCTTAGGTCTTCCCCAAAGCTGTGTCATTCTCTGCCTAACCCCCCTGCAAGACTCATGCTTTCGGGTGTGTCCCTGCATGCCCACGCTTGCAGGTCCAGCAGCTGCCTCATCCCGACCTGCTGCTCGTGGCCAGATGAGTCTGGCAGCGGTACCAGCTCGTCTGCTGCCCTGGTTTGTGATGAGAACAAAAAGAGAAATAAGAGATGAACTCAGCCAGTTAAATTTCAGCCAGTGCCATGCTGTTCTCCCAAGGTGATGGTTCAGTGTGGCCACTGCCTGTGCTGTCCCTTGGCTTAAACCCGGGCAGATGCGGGCGGTTAAAACATTTGGAATGCACTGCAAACAAGTTGCCTCCACGAGGAGTAAATTGCTTTCTGCTACTCTGATGCTTTTTACTGCGTTTTGTGTTAATGCTGTTGAGATGCCCGAAGGAATTGCTTCTTATTGGCTCTTTCATTCTGAGAAATTGCTTCTGTAACTGAGGCGTGATGGTCCGCCTGGGGACTCGGGGAGGGAAGAGGCAAGTTTAATCCCACCTGCAGCGCCATGCGGGAGAAGGGCCTTCATTACTTCCTCCGATGGCAGCAGAAGTGGCTGAAGCAGCTGACAAGAAGCAGGAGAATTGTCACTAGTTAGGTAGCTGTGGTCAGGTTTGTTTATGGAGTGCTGACCTGAGTCCCCCAAAAGTCAAAAGCAAACACTCGCCTTGAAAACGTTTGCAGTAATTGCCAGGTTTGTAGGAATTATCTGTGTGTTGCCCCCTGCCTGGGCTCTTTCTGGCAGCAGGTGTGTGGGACAGAAGGGCGTTGCTGTGGCGAGCAGAAGACCTGTGCAGTACAAGAAGCAGGGTGAGGTGGGAGTGATTGAGTTTATATATATATAAAAATAACTGTTCCACGTTCCTGGAAGCGTCATCTTCAGAACAACTATCAGGGAGGAATTTGCTGTAGTTTAAGCGTTGGTGCCAGTCACTACTATGAGCTTAAACTGTTCCTAGTCAAGCCCCGGTCTGTCTCTCGGAGCGTTGTGCAGGGCAGGGTTAAGGCATTTGAGTCTGCCAGCACTGCCGCCTTTCCGAAGATCACTAGTGCAGTTCTGACACTGTCAGAAATGATTCCTTCAGGCTGATTCATTCTGCCAAGGTGCTACATGATCTCCTAAAATCCTTGTTAGGTTTAGTCCACGTGATGTCACAGGGGAGGAACACCACCAGATTCAACTCTTGTGGTGAAAAGTAGTAACTTGTCCTTTGTTGTTTGGGAGGTGGAACCGTGCTTGAAATTTTATATAAATATCATATGAGATACCAGTGGGTTTTCTGAAATGGTCGTAGCCTGCACAGGCTGTTGTCTAGTTAAAATACACGATGACCTAATTTTTAGTTTAATAACACCAGAGTTGAGAATTCAGGCATACTTAAAATAGTAATTAGCAGATGTCTGTTGTTGTCCGTCCGTATTTTAGGAGTTCTGACAGTTTTGCCCATTCTTTTTCTGCATATGTCTGTGTTTAGGCTGTTGTATTGTTGAGCCGTTTCTATAAGCTCGGATGTAAATCTGTGATGCTCTCTGAGTTTTGAAATTCATCATTGATCTGGAAAGCCTTAAGTCTGCTAAAATTGGAGTAGTCCACGCTGGCAAGGAGCTCTGTCCTTATAATTGTGCCAGTCCCCAGAGCCAGGACTTGTAGCAGTTCCCTGTTCCCTGCAGCCTGGCCAGTGTGGCTCGGCATGGACTGCAGCATCCCGTGAGTCCAGCATCCCAGCAGGTGGGGCGAAATGGCGATTGCTGCGGTCTCAAGCAAGAGCACTGCAGAATTGTCATTTTACTATTGGTGCCGCTGAAATTCGGCTCAGGGAAGGTGTGTGGTGCTACTGCTTTAAGGTGGCTAGCGGCCACTAGCTGTGCTCAGCATCTCCTCTGCCAGCACCGGCATCACCGCACGTGCTGACAGCGCAGCAGTGGCTGGAAAGCTCAGATAGGACCAGATTTGGCATCAGGACAATCACTTCTGCAGGCATTGTGCTTCATGTGGTGCCAGCTCCTTGCTATTCCTCCATTCTTCCAGCATGTGGCTTTTTATATGATCCTGAGGACAGGCAGTTGCCTCCTAGACTAGCTTGTGTTCTGTTTTTTTTTTCCCCCCAGTCTTGCCAGCGTTTGGGTTTTCGTTTGCAGAGGAGAAGTGGGAAAGCCGTGTTCTGTTTTGCCTGCTGTCCTGCTAATGCTTCAGCCTGCTGCTGTCGGTGAGCAGTGACAGTCGGTGCCCTTAGTCACTCGGGTGGCACAGTCTGACAGACAAAGGTCTCCAGCTCAGGAAGGGGGATGCTCATCTCAGCGCAGGGCCATGTACCCTCACCTCATCACTTGATGCAAATGCTCTTACTCAGACGCAGGTGGAGCTTTTCCAAGTACCCAGTATCCTGCTCGTGTTTAGCCTGTGTCTTTCAGCACGCGAGAAGGGAGGGTGAATCACTCGCTTGTACACTTTGATCTTAATGTTCAGCATTGCTGCTTTTCTGTAAGTGGTTTGTCAGACAGAATTTCTTAGTCGTTGTGTTTGAAGATCTTGCCCTCAATGTCAGAGGCGAGGCAGCTGGAGGAGATACAGTTAGAATTCCTCCATCTCTGAAACGTTTAGTTTAGTTTGTCACAGAACATTTCATGGAACCATCAGTGTGTTTTAGTGAAGACGGTATTGCGTGTCCATGGCTGTTACTGCAGGTGGTGTTAGTAGAAGGTAGGGCTCCGAGGTTTCTGGTTTGGTTTGTGGGTGTTTGTTTATGGTTTGTTTTTTCCTCTAGAAGATTGTGGACGTTTTTGACAGTACAGGCTAGTTCCTCAGATGAGCCATGGACAGCCTTTCGCTGCACCTTTGGGTATTTTAATCCAGGTACTTGCTTTCAACAAACTTGCTATGAACCTACAAGCACCTTTTCGCTACTGAGAGAGAACACAGGTTGTAATTTTGATTCTGTGGGAGTTAGGATGAGTATATTAATACCTGCCACGTGATTCCTCTGCTTCCAACCACCTCCCTGAATGAGCGAGTGTATCGTGTGGGAGGAAGGGAGCAGGACGGAGCGGTGCGGGATTCCACGTACAAGGAGCTTCCCTGTCATGGTGATATGTATGCAGAGGCCCTTTGCCTCTCGTGTCTTAAATGGCAGAAGAAAGGAAGCAATGTTGTCTGAGCAAACAAACAGCCAGTTGAGGTGGGAGATATTTTATTTCCAATATTCTGGGATTATTGTAGGCAATGATAAGCCATTTAAAAGCAAGCCTTGTCGTTCTTCTGATTTCATAGCCGGAGCTCTGTGGCCAGTCTGCGTAACTGGAAGTGTCTGTGCTGAAACCACTGTGTCACGTAACGCTGGCTCTAGTGAGCCGATGCCACTCCTGGCCCTTACACCTTTGTATTGTTCATGCAAAACAGAATTATTTGGCTTGTGATGGGTGCCCGAGATAGGGATGTAATTTCATCCCCCAGACTTTCACCTTAACTGTGAGGACTGAATACACCAGAAGGCCTTAATTAATACTCCTGGTGAGCACTTCACAGACAGGCCTGGCAGATCCGTGTCTGAAATGTGCTCTTCAAGCTTGTCATCTGGGTGACTGCCCACTTCCAGTGATCCCATATCACCTTCTGCAGCTAAGATCTGTTTACTTTCTAAAATTGTAGTTGCTTTTGATCAGTCCTTAATGCGACAGGAGTTACTTCTAGTTTAAATATTAGTATACATCTACCTGAATTTTTTTAAGGAGGAAGAGGTGTTATAAAAATTGACACTGTCCAGCACTGGGTCACAGGTTTTAGTGTTTAATCAGTGGTGAAAGCTGAAAGACATCATTGTAAGTCTAAAAGTTAATTCCAATATTAATAGTTCTCTTACCAGCTAAGAAGTAATTTTGTGTGTAATTCTTTTCTTTAGGAGCACGTGCTAATTTTGAATGTGTCTCCCACTCTAAGGAGTCAGTGGAAGTTATTTTATGCTGTGTTTTGTGGTTACTGTAGGTGAGTTGGTGGTATGTCTGTGGTGTTGCTCGGTGTTGCATGGCAAGGTCTTTTCAGCGCTGCGAGAACGGCAAAGTCGCTGTTATTGGAGCAAACTCTGAAGGGAGCAGAGGTTGTACGGACAGATGAAGGGGAGGTCGGGGACTTCATGTAAATACTCAGATGAGGTTGTGTTAACTTGCGTTTTTGGAAGATACTGTGCATTGTTTCCCTGGCAGAAATAGCCCTTTGGATAAACATTAAATATAGACTGATGCTGTCAAAAGAGGAGAATGTGTATCCCTTACCACCGCGAGTGATGCTTCGTAAGGACCTTTTTCAATTTATAGGCCAATAAAAAGGGTGATGTGTGCAGGGCTGTTCTGTCCTTGCACACAGTTCTGTAGTTCTGACAGGATCACGTTCCTGGCTTTGCCAGGCTGAAATACTTCATATTTATCACTCCAGGTTCTATAAATAATTGACGTGCCTCTCTTGGCCATGGAAGACCAGCGGCAAATCGTATTGTTGTTGAATATCAGGGTTCTTCTGCATTCTTTACACTTTACATCTTCATTTCCACTCTGCTACTGAGGGTGTGGGAACTGATTTATTCCATTTCAGGAAAAAAAATAGTACTGTTCCAGTCCTTCAGGGGAGGAACTTTAGTGAAAGTCAAGAACTTGCACATGAAACCGTCTAAGTGAAGAAAAGCCATTCCTACATATTTCCTGTATATACCGTTTGTGTATTCCTCATGCCATGCAGCTCTCATGGGTCATATGGGGTTTTAATGGTTAGACAAGGTCTAGGCAAATCTAGAAAGAAAACTCTGCTCTGTAGCTAGAACTAATGAGAAGATATTAAAACAATCACTTTCGTTTATAAGAACTGGATGACAGAAGGTTCCGTGTAATAAGGCCCCGGCCAGGTGCCCAGGGACGGTTGGAGTAGCTGCTGCCGTAGTAGCGCTGTGAGCCAGTCACGATTGATTCTAGTTTGCGATACCGGAATTACACTTCCACTTGGTTTATCTATTCATAAGCAATGATGGAAGCAGTTGGGGAAGTGCCTTCTTGTTGTGAATTGATAGCATGGCAGAACCCAGCCGTGGTAGAGTCCCTCAAAGGTTTGAGATAATGATTTCAACAATAACGTTTTCAAACTGAGTGCGTGAGTGCTCCGCTCTTTGTTAGTGGGCTTGCGCAGCATCAGCCTCAGGAGTGTAGGAATGAAGACTTGGTTTGGTCCCTCCAGGGCAGGTCTTTGGGCACAGGGTACAGCCTGGCGGGGGCTGTCATCAGAAGCCCCTCGGGAGCAGACTGACTCAGTTACACTTGACTTTGCCGCTGGCTTCCCGTTCCTGAGTCTCTGTGGCTTTGAATACCTCCTGCCTCCCTCACCCGTTTCTCTTCTTTGGTTGTCCTTTTCCTCCTCCGTCATTGTCTTCCATTACTCATCCTGCTGTTTCCAGCACCTGAGGCTGACATTTTCATACCTTGGTGACTAAATTTTGGCTCCTAGATTCATATTTATTCAGTTAATACAGACAGCAGCCCAATTTCAGAGGAGTTACATATCCTGGAAAAGATACTAACTTAAAAGTGGGAACAAATTCAGGAGCGTACCTTTAGGGATCTTAGACTTTAACACACTTTCTTGTTACTATTTTCTTCAGCTATCGCTAGAGTTCTGATACCAAACCAACCTGAAGATGATGCTGTCTTGTACGCGTTGAGGGGAAAATAGGAGTTGGGAAATGGCCTTTTCCTCAAGTGACATTGGTGACTGCATGGAGTCCTGCGCACGCTGTTAGTGCGGGCTCAGGGAGTCGGCACTGCCACCTTTGTCAGCAGCGTTTTCTGGCCTGTCCTGAGCTGGGAGCTGTTCACCCAGGGCCCGAAACAGAGCCAGCCCTGTGCATGACTTCCCCGCTGTTCCTGGGATTTCCACGTTCTTGCTTCTTGGGTTGATAAGTGGAGTTTTGCAAACTAAGAGGGGAGGGGGGTGGGTTGTGGGGGAAAAACACCCCCAGAGAGCAGCAGCCAGGCTGGACAGCTTACTGCAGGATGATGACAGCTTAGAAAATAAAATTTAAAAATTAAAATCCTTCCGTGTACCTTATTGAAGACTGCACTCAAATGATAACTGAGGCTACCAGGGATGACAATCATATTATGTCTTTAAACTAAATAACCTGATTGTCACATAACAGAAAGCAAAGAGAAATGTCCTGAATATCCTGTAGGAAATTGTCTTTACTAAATCTAGCCCAGCATTTATGAGCATTGTATATATTATTTGATTTTGCCAGAATTACATAAAAGGGGGGAAAAATTGTTAATGTGAGTTGACTACCAGAATAAATCAGAGCCTAATTATTCTTTTTTTCTGGCTAAAATTAGAATTTGATATAATGGTCAATAGACATTTTCTTCAATTTTTGAGACATAATTTCTACTAGCTAATCCGAACGAACTGGAGAAAGTTGCTGCAGAATTGAAAAAATAAATTATCTGAATTTTATGGTGACTTACTAGTAAATCCCCTTAGTTGGAAGCTTTAATTTACCTCATATTTCAGTTTTTTTCTCCTCTAACTGGCTTATGGGTGTCTATTAGAGCAAAATAACAGTTATTTTCCTAGTGCCACCAGAGCGCTTGGAGCATGAACCGGAGTGAAGACAGAACCTGGCCTGCTCTCATAGGGAAGTGAAGGACCCAGGACGGCAGAGGAAGGACCGTCGGGGCTGGTGGCAGAGGCAGCGTGCCGTGGGGCGCGGCATGGCGTGGCGTGCGTCTCCCTGGCCTTGCTGGCTGCAGCGAAACGCTGGAGCTCGGCGCCCGTGTTGGGCAGTTTGGACACTGTGTGACATTGTACTGGAATCAGGGGCTCCAGCATTGCAGCCCCCCAGGCAGCCTCTTGTTTCCCTCCTGGAGTGGGGGCCAGTGTAGAGGGATAAAGCATTGTTGCCCTTTTTTTTGGTTAAGCTGGTAAATACTGTGTGTAGTGTGGAGGCTAGTGGCTTAAATATCTACAAAATCTTTACGAGGCTTTGCTCAGCAGAACCATCTTTCCTCCAGGGTGCATTAAAAGGGTTCAGGCTCTGGAGTTATGCTTCCATTTAGTCTGGTGTAAATGCCCTACAGCCAACAGAGTTTTACTAGAGATTCTTTGAATGTAGTGTTTGTGTTTGAGGGGAATCAGCGGCTCAGACTGCAGAAGGAGCAGGAGGAGACTGCATCCAGATCGCAGGCTGCGGAAGGTGACCGCGCATGGCCTCCTGCGGGGGTAGCCTGCGGTGTCACCCATCCCTTGTAACCCAGGGTCCATAGTTCAGTTAATGTGTGTTCATCAACTTCCACACGTCACTTTGGGCAAATTATTTGGATGGCAGAGCCCTAAGCAGAGTATCTTTCTCTGGAGAAATGCATGTCCAGGGATATTTACCTGGATTTGACGGACCTGGGAACGGTCAGTTACACCACACAAATGTGGTGAAGTTTTAGCTCAAACCAGGACAGGATTGTGAGGCAGCAGCAGGTTGACATGTATGCACTGACTTGGTGAAGTCTTGGTTTTGTTCCTAGCAGCAACAGCTTTTGATTCTGTAAGTGGAGAGAGGAAAGGGCAAAACCATTTCATTCTATCATTGTGAGGGGTTTTTTAAGCTCCTGTATTCACACTGTTAAGAGTATTTTTGTGAAAGCACTTGGCATTCCTTGCTTCTAAATCATGGAGTAACTTTGTGCAAACAATTCAAAAGAAATGGGGTTCCAGCATTGTTGTTACAGCTATTAAACTGTCTGAACTGTTTGGCTTTTTGATACTTGCCATAGCAACGGTGGATGTCTAATTTCCTGAGTACCTCTAACAGGATATTTGAATGTATTCTTCACAGTTTTGCTGCTGCAGATAACTAAGCATGGTCACATTAACCCAGTTAACCAAGCCAGACCCACATCTGCCATGGAGTAACAGGGATGGTTTTTTAAAAGAACTTTGTATTTTACCTCCCTCTTAACAACCCCCTCAACGCTGTACGTCAGAGCAGCAGCAGCAGCTTTTATCAGTGTGCTACGAGAAATTAGCCATGATTCAGACTGCAAAAGCTCCGGGCACAGCTACCTTTCTGCCGCAGGTAGCTCCGTGTTCGTGCCCCTAGAAAGGTAAGACCGAGGCAGCTTATCCTGGTCCATACACACAGGGAATCTTAGCCGGTTCAGTACCTCTGTGCCTTGATAGTGGTTAGAACTTTGATTTTTAGACAGTGGGGAGCTGGAAACTTGAAAGATACCAGCAGCACTTCAATTCAAATGGCTTCTTTCTTATCATTTTATTGCACAAGGAATTAAATGGAAATATTTGGGACTTTGCTGGCTTGCTTGATGAAAAATCTGTTCAAATGGCACCCATAATATTACATAGATCACATTGCTGTAATAACCTACTGATAAAATTATGTGTGATTTTGGGTATATACGAGTCAGTTTATTAGGGTTTTTCTCCTGGTAGAAAAGCTTATATTGAGGCAGAGAATGAGCTCATTAGCCAAATGTAGCAGAGTTCATACACTACTTCAATAACCCCTCAAAAATGTCTTGTTCATCCTCATCCACACCAATTGTCATTGTTTTTATGGACTGGGAAGGAACTGGAAAGCCAGGCAGTGCTCCCAAAGGCACTTCCCAGAGCAGGTCGTGTGCTGCTTTAGGACCAAAGCAGGCTGTGTTAGTCCTGGGAGCGGAGCGGCTGCCAACCTGTTCTGTGAAGTTCCTCCTTCCCCAGACTCACAGCTGGGAGAAGGCAGCTGGTGTCCCAAACAACCTTGTCAGTCAGACCACACAGACCTTGTCACTCTAATGAGCCAGAGAAGCACATGAGGCACTACTTGAGCTTTGGAGAGGAGAAGGAGATGGACCCTCTTGTGCACTCCTGTGGCTGATGCTGCATTCCGTTGTGTTTCTGGGTGATCTCAAGGTCTAACCCCTTGTGGAGTACTGGAGTACCTTATGGTGACTTGTTCTCGAGAGGATGTCTGTGAATAATGCAGTGAGGGCTGGGACCAGAATAGACATGCTCTTCTCCCCCAAAAGAGCAGAAGGACTGTCTGTGGCCAGCTGTGTATGGGAGCGGCCTGGGATCCTGCCTGTGTTTGGGCCATGAGTGCCAGCGCCTGCAGACCCAGTCAGAACAGCTCTCTGGCCTTACTATGTACTGGCTGACTGAGCGAGACTCTTTCTACCTCGGAGGAGACACCCAAGTGCCACCACTTCCCTTGTATCCTTTTCCTTACCTAGTGTGGTCTGAATACCCAAGTGGAAGCTCAAGCCCTTCTGGACACCAGCCTGACGTTCCTCTCGGGCAGGAGACTGACACGCTGGGAGACGAGCTGGTTTGGAAGAGAGAAGCAGTGGGCAGGACTGGTGCCCTGAAGGACCGCAGGCTGTGCTGCTTGGCTCACCCAGGGAGATGGTGGAGAGCTCTGGTGGGTGCCAGAGGGCACTGGCACCTGCCACTGTGGAGCGCCAGGGACGAGGTCAGCGTGGGCTCCTCAGTAAGGTGTCACTTCAGCATCTGATGCTTGCCTCCGGAAATGGATTTCCATCGCCACTGGTATTCTGCTTTTGCAGTAGTGGGGACTGTGAGGAGCACCAGTGGTGTGGCCACCTCGTGTCTCTGCTGAGCGTATGGATCATCTTAAAGACATCCATGGAGAGACTGAAATTCCCTAGAACTCATCAAGAAAACGATAGCTCTTTGCCAGCGTGGCGACTAGAAAAGTTCCCAGCGTATCTTGAACAGCTGAAGGAAACAATTATCGTAGGTGACCTGTAGCTGCAGCAATGCTTGTGTGTATTTATAGGACAGAGCACACCAGATTAGCTGTATGGCCGTCGGGAGCGAGCCTGTCATCCTAGAGCCTCTTCATCAATGTGCCTTTCACGCTCCATGAGATTAGCAGCCGCTGAAAATAGGAAAAAGGAATTTTCCTTTCTTCTGTCTTAGAAGAGACCCATCACATCACACCCCTCTTTTGTCTTGGCTGGGGAATGGCTTTGGTCCTTAGCAAAACCGGCGAGCTGCTAGGTCTTGGTAAAGAAGTTCCGCTCTCCTGAGGATCCAAGGGAAGAGATCCCTTTTTCCGTGTTTCACGCACATCAAAGGAAACAGGCGTTCCAGGCTCCGTTCGCACTGTGCAGGCATTCGCTGTGGTCCAGTTGCACGGAGCTCTGCCTGAAGCGTGCCCCTGCTCCTCAGGCTCTGCCAGACGGGAGGAGACTCGGCCGGGCACGGGATGTCACTCTTGGAGGCCCTTTCTGTTTCCGAAAGGACAGAGCGATTCATGTGCGTTCTTGGGAGCCTCTGTGCAGCACCGGCTCGTCGCTGTCCCGATCCGATGCTGTAGGGTGGGGGGGGTGTGTGCCGTGAGGGGCCTGTGCGGCTGCAGACCGTCCCCCTTTTCCTCACCACATGTCCCAGGGATCCTCACAAGCTCCTCCCCGTGTGACCTGCAGGACTCCCGCACACTTGGTTGGCCACGGGAACGGTTCTCTTTCGGTCACAGGTGC
>NW_010408511.1:5106-15914 GCF_000710305.1 Buceros rhinoceros silvestris | reverse complement strand
CTGCTGTGGCAGAGCTGTGTCCTGGAGCAGCTTCTTACGCAGAAATGTCGGGCCCTTTCTTAGAGCTGTTGAAGTACAAATAAGAAAAATCTGTGCCCTCACAGAAACGGGGGTATCTGGAAAATCTTCTAGTCCTGCCTGAAAACTGGGGAGCTTTCAGCTGCCTGTGGCCCCCAGCAGGCATCCTCAGTTGTTGTTCAACTGTAGTTAGTCGACTGTCGGGCTGAATCAGGAAGGGACCCGTTTGTTGCAGGCGGTTCAGTGTGGACGTGAAAGTGCTCCACAGATAAGGAACTGTGAATCTCAGTACCAACAGCTGGAACCTTTGGTCCAGACCTTCCTCTCGGGTGAACCTCTGTAAGTTCACTCCTTAAAACAAGGAAGCAATTGACGCTGTGAGAAGAATTTCAGCAGAAAGTTGGGCATTTAGGATTTAATTCACTAGTTTACTGAATTAGTTAGTAAATTTAACTAGAACATTAGTTTCCAATCTGTGGTATTGATTAAGGCATAGAAAAGGGCATTTAAAAGAATGCGCTTCCAAATGAGAGAATAAACTGTGTGGTGAATGAGATGCACCTGTATAAGAAAACCCATGTCGGAGCAGATTGTTGCTCATAAACCATTGGTCTGTTAGAGGGTTCCCTTTTTCACTTTTCTGTTTGGCATCATCCATGAAAACTTACAGCTCGCAGTCTTCCTTTTCTTGCTGAAGACCTGGTGTTTACAAAAGGCTGCAGTCGTACTTGAAGAGCGTTTTGCGTTTTGGTGGTGAGAAGTGCGACCTGTCCTGTAGATATGTTATTAACTGCTTGGGTTTAAGTAACAGCAGAAGTCCCTCAGTGAGTTTGAAACTCAAGCAGCCCTTGAATTCTTGTGGGATGACTTCGTATGTTTTTATCTCCAAGAGGACCACCAGAAATGTACCAATAAGGATTTAAAGAAAAAAAAATCTCTACTTTTTGATGTTGGCAGAGGTTTTTCAGCAGCAGGAGTTGTGTTTTGGAACACCCAATGTAGCCGTAGGCAAACATGCTTGTTCTATGATATGACTGTATGTCTTAAAGCTAAATTGCACAAGGTATTTTAAATGGAGCTATGGTCATAATGGTTCCCAGACAGCAGTCTTGCAGCAGTTCTGTCATTTGAATCCCTCCGGAGCCTTGTGGTGCAATCAGTTCTAGCTGATGGATCCCGGCAGCAGGGCAGAGGTACAGTTCCTAACTGTGTAAGCTTTGGACTACAGGTTCTTGGGATCTGGGGCGGCAAAGCACACCCTGTTGGGCCTCTTGGCAAAAATAATATATACACATTTGTTTTGAGAAAGTGAGGAATAGTAGTTCTGAGCTGAGACTTACTGCAGCTGTGAGAGAAAATAAGTGAACACAGAAGTTTGCATTGGCTTGTGGCAGAGTTGCTTGGTCTCTTTTCAGCTTCTCCTGTGGCCTGTGGTGGGGGAGTAGAGGGTTAACACTGGGGTGCTACTGTTGCCTCAGTTTATAGCAGGTTCCCTAGGGCAGGGAGCGACTGCAGAAACCGCTTTAGATGTGAGAACTGGGACCTTCAGCTCATAAAGCCACTTAAGAGGGTGAATTCTGTCGAAGGAGTGGGCGAAGCGTGTTTTCTACGTAACAATTCAGATGGGGACTTCTGTGGGCTGCTACCTTGCTCTGAAGGTGACATCTAAGTTTAATTTAGTTACTTCAGTATGTGTGAAAAATATCACTCTGCTTTTTTACCTAATGTCACTTGTTAATTGGCAAGTGACATTCAGCTTAAATCCCCTTACCCCATTAACTTCATTGGAGTTTGTCAATGTGTGTAATGTGGAATTGGCTAGGGAAGTAAATTTTTAATAACAGGATTTATTTGTTAAAAGGTGCTTGTACGAGGAGGTACTGATCCTATTTATCTTTGTTTCATCATTGTTGACACTAGAATTATGTAAGTTTGAGGAATCAGTTTTGCAACTGCTAATGTTTTTGTCTAAAAGGTTACAAGTAGTTAAACTTTTTAAATACTGTATGAGTGAGGGTTCTTCTGCTGATTGAACCACGAGAGCTGGGCTCATAACTGAGTTGGTTCTGCTTATCCAGCTCTAGGGAAGGCCTGACATTGCTTACAGAAGGTGTCCAAATATCAAACAGAGAGATTTCAGAGACCAGGCATCAGTGATCCCTGTTAGTATGGAATATTAATATGTGCACACATGCAGTAAGACCCGCCAGCATCCCCATTAAACATAGAAGCATTGACTGTGTTGTGTTTCTTGTTAGCGTGTAAATGAATGCCAAGTGACTAAAATAGGCTAAAGAGGATTAAGGAACACAGGAGTGGCATACTGGTTCTCACTAGGCTTTGTATTCTTGTGAGGTCAGTGTCCAGGAGAGGACTGGCCAAAACACAAGATGCGAGGAGTGGGGCAGCAATGCAGGAGCTAACCCCTGCTGTTTGTGGGCTGCCTTGCAGTTTGTTTCCGATCACATCCACCACCTACTCTGCAAGAGTGCCCTAAGCGAGCGGGACTGGTGTCTCCAGTACATGGCTGCTGGAGTACCTGATGGCAGAGCCTCTCCACCTGGCTTAGGACAGTAAAAAAGGTTGGAGCAGTCCCCCACTCTGCCACTGTCACCTGCACCTTGCCATGCGGACATGGGAAGGCTGCTGCAGAAAGTCAGTGTCAGTGCTGCTGGAGAGTGTTCTGCCCAGTGCTCCTGTCCAAGAAGAATGAGACCCACCAAGCAAATAAAACACACCAAGAAGAGAGGGAACAGCCTGACTTCACAGATAGGCATCTAGGGAAAAGTAAGAACTGTGCAAACGTGTGTGATGCTTTCCCCTTATTCTGATGCAGGCTCTTTGTTTTCACATCAGACAATTTCCTGAGTCTGTGGTTTGTCTGTATAATAACCCCATTGAGGTCTTTCAGTGCTTTTCTCCCTTTCCCCAAACTTGTGTGGGAAGGATGAAGACCTTTCTCACAGAAAGTTGTGACTTTGCTGACAAGAGCACGGGGAGAGGAGGAGTAAATTGCTCTTGCTTCCTGTCTAGTCCCATAGTTGTTGAGCTGCACGTGAATGTGATCACATCATCACAAATGAATGGGTTGTTTCACAAAAAGTAAAACATGACTTTTTAGCTGGCATATATCGGCTAAAATTTATTTGCCTCTGGCCGTGTTAGATAGTAGTGCTTGCTGGGGGTATTCCTGAAACAGAAATACTACCCTACGTAAATACTGCACAAGATATACCTAGATGCAGTTTCTTTGTGTTGTGCAGCTAGGGCAACCATGTTCCTGGTTTATTAGGCTTAAAGGAGATAATTAATTGTCGGTGATTTGGTACTGGGTTAATCAGTTGCTTCCTTCCCGTATTTTTCTTCTGTCCCATGTGCGGTGTGGATTTCAAACAGGGTTTGTGTTACATGTCTGTTGTGCGCGTGGTTACCACCTGAATTCTTAAGAATTCTTCAGGTTGGTTTTAACAAAACAATTCTGTAAATTGTAAGATAAGTTACTAATTCTTCAAAAAGAAGAAACCGAGTCTTTTTTGCCAGGACGATGTGTTTCATAGAGTGGGCAGCCAGGGTCTAAAGTCTTGCACACTGTTAGTAGTTGTGACTTCTAGTGAGATGGGTGCTCAAACCAGAAAAATGGCTTAGCTTCAAAGATAGGATTAGAAAAATACCTATGACTCACTGTGTGTCTTTGTTTTGTTTTTTTCCCCCTTCTTGCACATTTTTTCTTACCTGCATTTGAAAGGATGTGCCATTTACCAGTGTTCAAAATGCCTTTCTTTCCTTTTCCATAGTCCACTCAAGAGGCTTTTAGAATAGAATATGATACCTTTGGTGAACTGAAGGTCCCAGGTGACAAATACTATGGTGCCCAGACTGTAAGATCTACAATGAACTTCAAGATTGGAGGTGTTTCAGAAAGAATGCCAGTGAGTAATTTAAAGCTGTGTTAATTTCTTCTCTTTAAGTATGTTTTGGATGTGAGAGTGAATACCTTTTTCTTAGACTTTTCCTGGGAATATGAGCAACTTTGAATTTTAATTAAAGTTAGAATCTCCATGGCAAGATATTTTTATGTTAGAATATGTTTTATTTAAATAGATTGAATGTTGCTTTCAAATAACTGTTTTACTCTGTTGCTTAATTTTTTTTAATAACCAGGATGAATAGAAAACTATTCCATTTTTCTGAAGATGAAAGACTGAATGGAATAGTTTGCTATAGCGTTATGTAGGTAGTTCTTGAAGATGTTTAGTGTTGCATGAGTTGATATGAAGTTACTTTTTCACATGCAGCAGTGCATAGAGCATTACTGTGTTCTCATTTTGTCATGGACTGGCTTCCCATCTACTGAAACATGGCAGTTTTCCCTCAAAAAGGCTGGTTTAGAAACAGAACCAGTTCTCCAGTTCTGTTCATTTTAATGCCTGTAATCTGTGTGGATACACAAAGCGTACCTGGACTTAAATGAAAGGATGAGCTGTGTACTGCTTTCTGGACTGCTTGGATAAATGTTACTGTTAATGTTGTTAATTTTTTTGCAGTTAATGTCATGTGATCTGATTGCTCTTTGGTTTGGTTGATGAGCTACTGCTGAGTTTAAGTTCAGAAGCAGTTTGGCTTAGAACTAGAAATGTGCTACAGGTTCCAAAAATGTCCCTTGAAGGAAAAAAACCCCAAACATATTTATGCTTACTCTTGTGTCTCAGGTTCAAGTTATAAGAGCTTTTGGCATCTTGAAGAGAGCAGCTGCTGAAGTAAATCAAGATTATGGTCTCGACCCAAAGATTGCTAATGCTATTGTAAAGGCAGCAAATGAGGTAGGAACAAACCGTTCGAAATACTGGAAGTGTCACTGTATTTTTGTTAAGGTTTTCACAGAAGTCTGGAGGCTGAGAGAAGATCTCTTGCGTTTGTCAAATTATTATAAGGCATTTATTGTTAGTAAATTTTGTTTTTCAGTGGAGAAATTATTTACTTAATGTTTTACTATTTTACTTCTTGCGTTTACAGAAATGATAGAATGTTCTAATACATTTTGATGCTTAATGTAATTTCCCCCGTCTACTAAGACTACTCCTTACTTCCATAGTATTGACTGTTACCAGATGAACAATATAAAATAACCTAGGAGGGGAATGGAGTCCTGGTTCATTCAGCTAATGTGACGTCTGACATGCCAAGCAAAGCTTTTTAATCTTGGAGGTCTTCAGCCTCTTAAGCAATTGCGTCTTAGTAATCTGAAGTCTGTCTGTAGTCTGAGAGGTTTTTCTGTTACTAGTCTGTTTCCTCTTCAGACTTAAGTTTAGTAGTAAATCTGTGCTTTTTAAGTATGACTTTTATAGCTAAAGAGAACTCGATGTGATACACAGAGGCAGAATTCTCCTCTTTCTCAGCGTAGATGCCGCCCAAGTGCAGAGAGGTGTGAATAAGCATTATTTGAAGTATGGTAATGGCAGGTGTGTTGCTGTGTGTAGATCAACAGGTATGTTTATCTAGAAGCTTTGTTTTACAGGGCTTTCTTGTTCTGACTAGCTCAAAATATTTCAGTATTTGCAGAAGGCCTTGCCCTCTTTCACCAGCTGTAGCACCATAAGTCCTTGGAGCTCTGGAGAACTCCAGAATACGCCCAGTCTTCTTCTGAGGTTTCTAGGGTTCTCCTAGTTAAAGACGGATCAGAAGTTTTGGTGGCTAAATACTACTAAGTTTAGATTTGTGGGTTCTGAAAGTTGTTTGGAGTTTTTTTGTTGTGTTTTAAAAACACACCTGCAGTGCTGTGCTTTCTCTTGCCTCCAATATAATTTTCTAATATAACTGAAAAAGAAAGAGATACAGCAAGGAATCAAATTACTCTTGGAGGTGGGAACTTTGCACATGTTTAAGACGGGAAATACGTAAGACCCTTTCCTGAAAAGCATGATTCTAGAAGGACTGATGATCTGGAGATCATCAGAGTTGTTACAACAGATCCTTTGCTTTTCATTCTTGACTTTTCTGTGGCTAATGTGCATGGGGGTGATATTTCTGAGCACAGATTTTAACGCTATCACAAACACATGTTAAGCAAAATCTCTAAATACATACAAGGTACAGTAGGCTCGAAAAGATACAGATCAAAGAGGAGAGTGTTTGTACCTCTTGGTCTGTTTGTTGCAACCTGCCTACAGAAGGTGTAAGTCTGTGTAGCCATTTTTGACCGATCAGGACTTGTTCCTATCGTAATCAGCAAGTCAAAACATAATGGATCTCTTTAAGTCCATCTGATTCTCTCACTTGTTTCTATGTGTAACATACTGACTGACAGCTGAGGTAAAGACAGCCACGAGTCCTTTTGTGGCACCTCTCAGTTTAAAGCTGTGTAGGTCCAGGGCAGTATGAGGGAAGGCACACCTTACAGGAGAAGCATGTTTGATACCAGCAGACATCTGCTGGCTCTTTTTGCTGATGCAAAATCTAATGTCTACAGGTGTAAGAGCTCTGGAACTTCCCTGTATGAAATTTATTTCTGGAGAAATTCCAGAGCCAAATTATACAAATACCACGTACTGCATGTGCATGACAGATGATCTCTGGTGAAAACAGCTCCTGTGGGGGACTATTTCCCATAAGAAATGGACTTCTGAATTCAGAAGCCTCTAATTCAAATTGTTGTATAGTTGGGATCAGTGTTCATGATCAAAGTGTGCAGCTCTTGAGCTTGACTTCCTAACAGAAAGCAGTGCACCCATGCTGATGAGGAGTATGTAAACACATAAATGCTGTCTGAAAACTGCTGTTTCTGACCAATGTAATGGCCCAAGGTCGTTACCCAAGGAGACACACAACACTGAATCAGTACCCTGAAGCACCTTTTATGCTCTGATTGCAGAACTACTTAAGATATTTTCCTTCCTCGATAGATCTTACTAACCCGAGCAAATAACTGTGGGAGGGAGAACCAGCACATGCTACCTCTAGTTCTACTCGGGAGGATTAGAATCCAAATTGCTTTAAAATTTGGGAAGGGCGGGGATGTTTTTGGACTTATGAAATCATCTGCATTATTTGGGAAACCTAACCTAAAAGACCTTCTAAGATTCTTTTCTTTCTATGACTGTAGAACATGAAATCAAATTGGGTAGTTCTCTGTGTTTCAGAATTCAGCATCTTCAAAAAGCATAGCAAAAGTTTTTCGCCCTTTTAATATCTGGTATTACATCAAACTCTCTTCATTGCTCTGGAATAGATTCAGAATTGTTATATGGAGGTTTACAAATATAAAGGAGAACATTACTTGAATTATGCTATAAAATTCTCAAGTTTATGCGCTTCTTGTTGTTGTTCCAGTAGAATAACTTTCCTCTCTCTTCTTCCATTATAGGTAGCTGAAGGAAAATTAAATGATCACTTTCCATTGGTGGTGTGGCAGACTGGGTCTGGAACTCAAACCAATATGAATGTCAATGAAGTCATCAGCAATAGAGCCATTGAGATAATGGGGGGCAAACTGGGGAGCAAAAACCCAGTCCATCCGAATGATCATGTTAACAAAAGCCAGGTCGTTATACTCACATTATATTTCTTTTAATGTCAAAAGTTGTTTGTTGGGGTTTTTTTAATTGTGAATTTTGAATTGTCTTACGGCCACCATTTAGATTTAAAAAAGAAAAAGGTTTCATATACAGCTTTGGCAACAGTTTTCCTGGTTTTTCATTTTAAATGAACGTTAAAATGTTAGTCGGTGACAGTATGAGCTTTTTAGATTGAAAATTTTCAACTATTCATGACATGAATTTGTACATGATGTAGTGGGTAGAGGTGGCCTGGTGACAGCCACTGCTACTGCAAACAGCCTTAGAGAGGTTAAACAAAGATCTAGTTTCTAAAGGTTGGATACTTATAAATGTTATCTTCACAACGTGTTGCATAAAGCATGTAGAAAGAATAATAAAATTGCTATAATTCCCGTAATGGGTAAATGAAATTACAATTTCTTTTTTTTTTTTCCTCCAAGGATTGTGGCAGATGTTTTTATTATGCTTCACTCTTAATATTTTCTTCAGATTAGCTGAAAGAAATTTCAGCCGCTGACTTGGTTGTATCACTTCTTGATATTTTGTGCTTACTCAATATCCTGGGAATGGGTTTAACATTACCAAAGCAAAACATGGGTGTTTAAAAGCCACCTACAGTTGCTTTAAAATCATCCATGCATTTGTCACTGTCTCTCATAACTACTTTATCAAATTTTCTTTTTTATTTTTTTGTTCCGATGTTGTAAACAGACTACTTGTGTAGTTAACTTTCTGTGGGTTTAGTTATGTAAAAGTTGACCTTTTCAGTAAGGTGCTGGACTGCAGACTAAGAAGACTTGGTTATTCCTGCAGGTTGACTTGTGGAACACTTCTAAGTTGCTTACTGTTAGTTTTGTTTCTTCTTGTTTATAAAATAAACATAGTAAAGCCTTTCATGTACATCTTGCAGCAACAATGGTGAGAAAAGCTTTTAAATAAATTTCTTGAACTTCTTTCACAGAGTTCAAATGACACTTTCCCAACGGCAATGCATATTGCTGCTGCCCAGGAGGTCAATGAAGTGTTGTTACCTGGACTAAAGAAGCTACAGAATGCACTTGAAGCGAAATCCAAAGAGTTTTCCCAAATCATAAAAATAGGGCGCACGCATACACAAGATGCTGTTCCACTTACGCTTGGACAGGTAAAAAAAAAAATGCATTTGTTTGGAAAATTCTTGTAAATATATTGGAGGAAACTACAGCAAACCTGAGGACACCTAAATTAAGTTGATAGCTTAACAGAAGTAATACGAAACAGGATGAATCTCAAGAGTATTTTAATCTTTATTGGGGTTTGCTGGATACTATACTCTACTGCATCATAAATCATCTTTTTTTTTTCCATGCATATTTTACTTCTAACAGTAGTAAGATATAAATGTCTTTTAATCTCGTTCCATTACCAACACACAAGACTACTAAGTATTTTGAACAAAAATCTTTGATATATGATTGTGTGTGTATATGTATATGTGTATATACATATGTAGTTATATATATGTACGATAGCAATTTTTCTTGTCATATTGTCAAGAATGTCTTATATTACATTAATTTGGTAATGAATTAACTTAAACTGAACTGATAAAAATCCATGTAAAATGTGTGGGTTTTTTCCAAGAATGCAGAGGTTAGTTTTTTACTAACCTAAAATTAAGTGGAGAAAAAAAAGCACAGGATCCATTTCTCTAACTGTACTTTGAGAACATAATTTAACCTGAAAGCTGTTTTATCTTGCATTCAGATCCTGCTAACTACACAGCTGAGATAACAAAAACAAGAGAAAGATGCACTGTGAATACATTTTTATATACGGAGGTTGTTTATATGTTCATACTGTGACAGCAGTCCTGTAATATAGGTTAATCTTCCCTCTTAATGAAAACACGCTAAGATTTAGCATCTGTATGAAGCTCCATGCCTTCAGGTTTTTAAAGAAATTAGTCCAATCATGTTAAAATCTGAATAATTCTAGATGCTTTTTCTTGGTTGTTGTTGTCTTTGTTCCTTTACTTTGTCCTCCCTTCTTTCAAAGGAATTCAGTGGCTATGTGCAACAGATTAAATACGGTGTGGCTAGGATTGAGTCAACCATGCCAAGAGTGTATCAGCTGGCAGCTGGCGGTACTGCAGTTGGTACAGGATTAAACACAAGAATTGGCTTTGCTGAGAAAGTTGCTGCTAAAGTGGCTGAACTGACAGGTGAGGAATCGTATTTCAGAGTGATCAGGAAAGCAGTATATGTAACAAACAGTCAAATTCAAACTGTCTCTTTGGTTTCCATATTTCTCATAATTGTCTTCATATTTTATCATGAATCTCTGTTCATGCTGTGTTTTTTATGGAATTTTTTTCATGGCACATATTGCTGTAATTACACCCAATGCATTGAAAGTGACTGAAATTACCAGGTTTTTCTTAGCAAGGCTCATTGGAGATAGATACAGTTTCAAGCTTCTATTATTAGTCGAGCTTCTGTCTCTACCTCTGCTCCTCTGACTTGCTTGATCTACAGTGACTTGGCACAAAAGCAGGAAAAAAACCAAAACAAAACAAAGACCTCCCAAAGCACCTACATTTTTGGTTTTTTATGCGGAAGTAAAAGCTCTCTGATTTTCGATGGTGTCTTTGTAGAACTTAGAGTTTAATGTAGAGAGCCACTGAGGTTTTTTGGTCTGTGAAACAGTTCCTTTGTGTCACAGTATCAGATTTAAAAATGTCCCCAAAAGCAATGCATATGTCTTTAACTTAAAGTTGCTGTAAAACCTGAAACTGCTTATCAGCAGTGTTTCTGGTTTAGTGGAACAATTGTTCAGTGTCTCATAGATGGTCAAGATTTTCTTGTACCCTGACAAGGAAGAAGTGACTTGGCGTAAGCAACAGCTCTGGGAAACAGAACAGGGCTTGCTTCTGTGCCTGAAGAAGCCATTGGTGGTGGTAGGAAGTTTAAAACAAGTAGGGCAGACCAGTGAAGTTCCACGTGTTCTTATAGAGAAACTTTATTGGGAAGGGCAAAATAGAAAGTTTGGAATTATCTCTGCAGCTGAGAAGACAGCTGTGCAATTCCGAAGCCCATGCAAGTTGGGTGGGATTTGGTGTTTGTCAGGAACTGCAAAACGTAGTAGAAATTCTGCTGTTTCTCTGGCAAATGGTGGTTGTACTACTCGTGTTTAAACTGGCAATGTAAGCGCAGACGGGTAGTTTTGTGGGGCAGAAGTCCAGCCCTTGGTCAGCAT
>NW_010408511.1:0-5027 GCF_000710305.1 Buceros rhinoceros silvestris | reverse complement strand
GCGCACATCCTTAGTGATGCCCATTACCACGAATAAAATTCTGCTGAGACTTTTCTTCTAGGGCAAAGCCCTGAAGAAATGTTTTTCGTTATGGAACATAGCCTTAAATCTCAGGCATTTAATCAACGTAAACAGAGCTGTTACTTCCATTGTCCCTGTGCTCTTGCTGTTGGCAGCAGCTCCAGGCATTCTCCTGAGCCTGAGGCAGCTTTCACATGTGCTGTCTGGTTTGTTGTTCCCTTCCAGTGCTGATACTCAGCTGTATCTTCTTTTTCTTTGAGTTGCTAATTTCTAACGTCTGCACTGTGCTGCAAACCCCTATGTTTTCATAACTGAAAGCATCACAGCAATCGACAATCTAAAGAAAATAACTTGATTTAATGGAAGAAATACTTAAGTTTGATTAACTTGAGATTACGGACATTCACAAAACATTGTAGTGCAAAGCAGTGCTTAGTGTGCAGCACCAAGTGTGAAAGCTTGAAATTTGTACCCTTGTGGGTAGATGCTCAAATTTCGTATTATTCCGTATTTTAATCACTTTTGTTGTGTCTTTTGTATTGAGTTTAATCTGTTAAAGACGTATGTGAGGAAAAGTCTGGAGAAGAGACATGATCTTAAGTGTTAGTTTTGGATTTTTGTGGTTTTTTTAATTAAGCTAATTATATGCTTGGTTGTCTGGTTTATGTCTGCACAGAGATGCCTCACTGGTTCTGTCTTGCCCCCACCACCCTGTAGGTTTGCCTTTTGTCACTGCTCCAAATAAGTTTGAAGCTCTTGCAGCTCATGATGCTCTGGTTGAACTCAGTGGAGCTATGAACACAGTGGCATGTAGTCTGATGAAGATAGCTAATGATATTCGTTTCCTGGGTTCTGGACCACGCTCAGGACTAGGAGAACTCATCCTGCCTGAAAATGAACCAGGAAGCAGCATCATGCCAGGTACAGAGAAAATATACGGATAAAAATGGTTTCTTTTGTTTTGGACCACTAACTCTTGACAGATATTTACCGAACACCTCCACAAATATCTGTAAGTCCATGATTCCACACTTCTTCACATGATTCAACATGAGTTTTGTCTTCTGCCATATTTTAGCAAAATTTGTGCTCATAAAAATACTTGTTTGCGCAGCTGTGTGTTGGCAAGTATGTGGGGGAGAGTGCTATCTGTAAACAAATGATTTCATTAGTACAAGCATGCTTCTCAAAACCTTCTTTTAGAATTGTAGATCGCTACAACTTTTATGCAAAGGCTTTTTTGAAACAAGCTTTAAAAGATGCATTCCATGAAGTGTAGCAATATGGTGATGAAAATTGTCTTCTGTCTTCCCAACATGATTAGTACTTGTATTGTACTTGCATTTTCCCTTCTGCAATGATCCCATTGTATGGGAGGATAAGAAGGGAAGGCATAATTTAAGCCTCTCTCCTAAAAAAGTATGTATATATGAATATTGTACATCCAAAACTATTCTAAGCATTTTCTTTCTGATAAATCATATAATTTATTGTTATATAATTTATATAATGATAAAAGAAATGGGTTGTGAGCATGTCTGGCTTTAAAACAGCAGATAATGTTCTTACTAGAAATGAAGTAAACCATTACCTTACTAGAAATGAAGTAAACCATTACACTTCCTTGTTAGGAGGCCATTCTAATTTGTTTGGTTTTTTTCTTTCCTGACAAAGCAAACATAGTATAGTGTACGAATTCTAACAAGTAACAAAGTAATTCTAACAAACTGGTAATACTTTTCTTAAGTTGACTCAGATTTGGTAGTGATTTACCAGAAGTGCCTCCTTGCAGGAGTAACGGCAGTTACCATCTCTCGACTCTTTAAAACTGTGGTAGCGAAGAGCTGTTCAGCTCTTGCACATTTAATCCAGCTCTCGAAGGGCTGGTAGATTGCTGAGGTAGCCATAGCTGCTTCGAAAATCCCAGCTGAATTGCTAGAGAATAGTACAGTCAATTTAATACCATTTACAGAAATAACTTCTTTCCTGTGATGCACAGGTACGTAAGACACGTTACCTCTTACAAAGCATCGGTTGAATGTGATTTGGTAACTGAAGAAACTACTAGTTTTGGGTTGTTTTGTTGTTTGTTTTTTCCCCTTCTCCCCTTCTCCTTTGCAACCTTTTTCCCTGCCTTCCACAACCAGGAAAAGTGAACCCTACCCAGTGTGAAGCTGTAACCATGGTGGCAGCCCAAGTTATGGGAAACCATGTTGCTGTTACTGTAGGAGGTAGCAACGGACACTTTGAACTGAACGTTTTTAAGCCCATGATGGTAAGTTCATAAAGTTTTAAATAGGTAGTTTTTTTAAACCACTGTTTATATAATCAGATAACTTGTGGGGAAAAAAAAACCTCAGTGAATATTTGGTCAGCAAGCACCAGAGAAGCTGATAAACCGTGACAACAAATGTTATTCTTTTGTACTGTAAGTCCTTGGTATTTGGACAGGGAACTGACAGTCTTTTTTAAGTGAAACTATCTTATTCAGTTAAGGTTTTATCTTAACAACGTATGCTTATCATCAGTCTAAGGAGATAGGGAGCGTGGAACACAAACTGAGACAAAATAGTGTCCAGAGACAAAGAGAATTTGGTATCTTGGCTAAAAATTGGGAATTTTTTTTTTCTTTAGCAACTATCTGTTACTGATTTCTGTTACTGCTGAACACCAATGGACTACATGCTTTTGGCAAGTGAGTCACGTAAAATTGTAAATGGTTAGTCTTAGACTTCAGTATTTCAAATAACATCTGCCTTCTGCAGTGTGAGCAGGATACACTAAGGTACAAACTGCTGCTCCTCTGTACGGGCTTTAAAAAAGTCAAGTTACCAAGTCTTACAAATCACCCTGTACTGAAATGTGGAAATGTGTTTTCACACCAAGTCTTTTTCTTTTGGGCTATCTACTATGGTTTTTTTCTTAAACCGAAGAGGGACAAATAAACAGAGGTGAAATTGAGGAAAAGAATATCCACAAAATCATGGATTCAGAAATTTGTGGAGAACTGTATATAACATGTTGGAGTAGTAGTGTAGAGGTCAGGGTGGGGATGATAAATCAAAAGGAATTAAGATGACTTGCAGAACTCGATACTAATACTTGCAAATCCTCACACTAAATAGAAATATAAGGAAAGTTTTTTGGCTTTTTGTTGTCTTAAGAGATACAAAGGAAGCAGCATGTTATAAGTTATTATTCTGCACAGCCTGTACTGACTGCTGCTGCTTTTTTGTTATGCTACTTAGTGATGATTGGAAGAAAATTTACATTTTATGATAAAATTGGTGTTTGTATCTTCTTTACTGTGTCTGCTTAGGATAATGATTTGGTTTTTGGGTTTTTTTCCTCCCACTGATTTGAATGTATTTATTCTAAGTGCCTTGTTTTGAAGAGGGAAAAGAAAATTATATTGAACAGCCAAGAGATGTACTTTGCAGAAGCGGACACCTCTCAAAGAATAAAAAAAAGAGTGGCATGTTACCGATTGTCAAGCTAGAGGACTAATGCCAGACGTTATTGTACTTTGTACGTTTAGATGTCTTCTCTTGACTGGTACCTCAGCGGAAGATGACAACGAATCAAATGCCTTCATGTATTTTTTACTTGGTTATTTGTTAGCTGTTGTAACAGAACAATTATACATACGGTGATCGTCTTTATGCAGGAGTTCTGCTGTGGAATGTTTCTCACAAATCCCTTTAAATCGGAGAGGCTGAGGTTACCCTGCAGCAGCAGGAGGGTGTACTAGTCAACTGTACTGCTTTCCTACAGACAGCTCGTTAAAGGAGTGGGTATTGCAGAGGGGGCCCTGGGTGTGAACAGATGGGCTCAGCTGTGCAGCTGTTCGTGTCTGAATGCAATAGCCGGTATGTCTGTGTTTTTTTTTTTTTTTTTTTTTTTTTTAGATTAAAAATGTTTTAAACTCTGCAAGACTTCTTGGAGATGTTTGTGTTTCTTTCACTGACAACTGTGTGGTTGGAATCCAAGCCAATACAGACAGGATCAACAAACTAATGAGTGAATCTCTGATGTTGGTAACAGCACTGAACCCACATATAGGTAGGTTTAAGGCTCAGAAAAAAACATCTTGAAACTTTATACTGAAATACTTTGTGATAATGTTATTTTGCACACAGTATCTGTCTTGTCACAATGCTTAGGAAATCAAGTTATGGTTCAGGTCAAAAGTTAATGTAATGTCACCAGTTAGTATTATGGGTGAAAAAGATGTGTGCTCCTCGCAGTAGCTGTACCAGTGCATTATAGAAATAATTCTGACAAGAACCAAAAAAAAAAACAAAAAAACCCCCCAGTGTGGAGAGTTTGTGTACCTGTTGTCCAGATTTGACCACTAATAACATAAAGAGAGATTACAATATGAATTTTTTTTTTTTAAATGAGAAAGATAAAATTTCGGTCTTAATGGATTTAGATCAGAGTGACAGAATTTACCATCATAGTAACGAGTTGGTGTAAATTCTGGTGTGCATTTACTGCCAGTTGAGTTAAGCACTAGTAGCAGTATCGAGCAAATTCATTCTCCAAAGGCCCAGCGTCTTGCTTTTTTCTCGCCTCTTACAAACCTTCTGACACTGCAAACAGCCAACCTGTTTGTGTTGTGTCGTACCAGGGTACGATAAAGCAGCCAAGATTGCCAAAACCGCCCACAAAGAAGGGACGACGTTAAAAGAAGCTGCGGTCAAGCTGGGATTCCTGACGTCAGACCAGTTCGATCAGTGGGTGAAGCCTAAGGACATGTTAGGTCCTCAGTAACTCCTTGCACCAGACGAGAAGAGTTCCTCACGTGAAAAATAAATGGCATATGACAAACACGAGGTGCCTCTGTTTCACGTGCTTTCGCGGCGTTGCTTTTCCACAGCTCGGAGGCACTGATCCGACGCGGAGGACGGTACAGTGTCGGTGCCGAGGTAAGTCCCGGGTGTTCCCTAGCCGGCGAGCGCAGTTCCCGGAGGGCGGCGCCGGCCCGGGGCGGGGCGGGCACT
>NW_010408510.1:0-6817 GCF_000710305.1 Buceros rhinoceros silvestris | reverse complement strand
ATAATAAATAATAATAATAATAATAATCCCTGACAAGTAGATCTTTGATTTCTCAGAACTAAACTCTTTTGCTGAGTTCCTTCTTTCCTTTGAACTATTGGAGTGTCCGGAAAAAAACCCCAAACCAAACAAAAAATGACCGTGCTATTTTAGACAGACAGCAGTGGCCATTTGAGGCACTGACCATGAATCAGCAGTTCAGAAGACCAACATACCTGAGGTGAGGCAAAAGAGAATTGCCCAACACATATGAAATTGCTGTATCAAATATTAAAATGCGACAAATTAAATGCACTTGGTGAAAATCAGCAATTTTGTCACTAGAACAAAAGTAGCTAAAGAATTTACATAGTGGTTTCTGGTGATCTACATAGTGGTTGCCCTGGTGATGCAGTAAGCCAGATATAACAAAACAAAAAATGCAATACCATAAAATATAAGTAAACTAAGTCATCAAAACATAAATTCATTTTTTAAATTAACTTTCTTGAATTATTTTTTAGAGACCAGACATGATTTTAGGCATCAGTGAGCAGAGCACGCACCTTGTGTGACAAAGAAATGCATCGAGAAGCAAAACAGAAAGGAAACCTGAATCCATAATTTGGGTCATTCCATTGCAAATAGTTGAAAATCAACACTGCTGCAGTCACAATGCACCATGTTTTGTTTTGGTAGATTTTGGTTTGTTTGTTTTGTTTTGGGTTTTTTTTGTGCAAAGAGTTGTGCTTTGGACAGAACAATGGACACATGAAGTACTTACTGAAAAACCCTCAGCTGATGAAAATATCAATGAAAAATGAAATGGCTTTGTATTTGCCTTGTAAACCCAACAACAGAAGCTGGAACTTTGGCCTAACGAAACTTTTTTCCACAGTTAATATTGAAAAATTTATTAAGCCTTAATATCACTTCTCCTTTTTAAAGTTATCCAGGAATTTCTTAACTCTTAATGCCTGAAAGAGCCTCTAACCAAGAACAGTCAAGAAATCATAGCCACAACTGTGTCCTGGGACAATAAACTAGGATAATAAACTGAATCATCCATATATATAATTAGACATATATGTTTACTGCTTACAAAGAAACACCTAACTTTAAAAATACACTCTTTAGATAAAAAAGGCATCAATATGCGAGCATCACTAAAAGTAAAGATGCTAAGTTTACCTTTAACCGTTTTACATGTGTCATAGTGATTTTCAAATAAGAAAACAAGGAAATGAAAAACCAGGGTGAAACATAACAAGCTCTTAGAATGTGGGTATATAAATCACTGCACTAATCACAACTGTAAGCCTGATCAGCTGAAAGCTCATTGCTGATGTTACAAAATCGTCACACACCATGTCAGCCTGCAAGCTATATAATGGATGAATGATGAGGTGACAGCTGACTTCTGAAAAGCCTTTTTCCGCAACACCAGCCTCCACTTTGAATGAAGTCTTACCACTCCTTCCACCAACAGAGAGTATGTGCTGAACAGTAAATTGCTAGCTGCATCCTTCTGCAATATTCTATTAAAAGTCTCAATATATCTGTGAACTTACTTTTCTTTGAGAACCAAATTCTAGACTATTTTAGGGAATGTCTAAACATATTCCAGCAGAGTCAGCTGCCTTTGTTGCTTCAATGAGCATCAGGTAACCGAGTCATCAAGAGAATATGACTTTCCTTAAAGGAGTGGGGAGGTAAGAGGGAGGAGGTTAGAGTCAGAAGACTTCACCCTTTCTTTTGCTTGGGAAAAATCAGCTTCTGGTGTGGGACCTGAGAAGGAAGGATATGAGGTCAGAACTATGTTTAGGGATCCTGGCAGTGCAGGCTGGATGGCTGGACTCAATGATCTTAAAGGTCTCTTCCAACCAGATGATTCTATGATTCTAAGTTTTGTTTGCCAGTTTTTGGTGTTCGTGGCTGTTGAGAAAGGTGGAAAGCTGGCACAAAGCGTGACCTGGTCAGTGGTCACTCTTGCAGAAGCAGCAGCCCAGAGCTTGGAGGAGGCCTGACAGGGAACTGTAGGCAACAGGGAGGCTTTAGCTGTGATGCCCCAAAATATGGCGTGCCCTTGGCAGGGCATCCATAACAGTCAGGTTAGGTGAAGAGGTTTGTGGAGTTTGCAAAAGAGTTTAATCCATCCATCAGACACAGGATACAGCAGAATAAAAGGGATAATCTGTCCTCTTAGAGTGGTGCATATTGCTTTTCTAAAACTCAGCACTCACTCTCTTCTCTATCGTGGCACCTTCCTCTACCAAAATCTCATAGAAACTAAAGGTGCAGCCATGAGCAGTGAAAGCCTTACTGCTTTGTACAGAAACAGTGCATGCTTCAGACACAAAGGAAGCTGCAAGTTCAAAACGCCTCAGGCAGAGGAAGCAACTCAATTTGGATTTCTCTTATCTCTAGCAACAGAGGGCAAAAGAAAGGCAGACTACAAACACCATCTCCTTCTCCAGCAATTTGTAAATCTAGCACATCTGTCCCATGCTTTATTTATGAGTGAATGAAAAGCAATTGCATTTGTGTCAGCTAGAGGATCTAGGAATGACAGATTTCAGTTTTTCATTTTGGCCATACAAATACACAGTCCACGTTTCGTTTTCAATGTGAGTCAGAATATACTGGCTTTTCTTCCAGAGCAACAATTAAACAGGATGGATACAAATGAACATGTTTGACTCTGCTGTTATTGCTTGAAATAACGCAGTCCAGTGGCTGCAACAGATAGTGGGGATAGCAGAAAAGTAAAACAGCCACCTTTCCTTTTTTTTCTTTCTCTTTCTTTTTTTTTTTTTTTTTTTTTTTTTTTTTTTTTTTTTTTTTTTTTTTTTTTTTTTTTTTTTTGGATGACTTGGACTCTAAAACCAGTACTGTGTTAAGCCATATTTCTCATGTTCCTAGTGTTAATAGAAATATAGCAGTAAAGCTACAAATAGAAACCAAAAAGTGCAAAGCTCCTATCTTGCCTGTGGACTGAAGTCAAACTAAACTTTAGTTGAAAAACTGGAATTATCTTGTATTCAGTAGAGATTAGAGGTAAATCTTTCCATGTATCATACCCCCTCCTCTATATTGTGGATAGCTCCCATAAATAAGAAAGTTCAAAGAGTGCAAACTGATTAAGAGTTAGCTGAATGCTCTAGTAACTGATAAGAATGTATCAGCAGTACCTAAAATGTGGTTTCTGCTTTGAAGGTTGTAACTGAAATACAAGTCTTCTGCTGTTCAGAGAGTATTCTTTAATAAATCTACATATAGAAGCAATTAATAACAACTTCATTCCATTGCAGCTGTCAAATACTAGCGGTACAAAAAACTAAGTGGGATTATGGTGTGTTGGATTTTTTTTTCCTTAAAAAAAAATAGGCAATCAGAAAAAAGCAACATAAAAGCTTTTGGAGGAGGATCAATATGCTCTTGATCTTGAGCTAGACAATATCTAGCTAGACAAAATTCTCCCTGAGAAAATCACAAGATTAAACAGATAAAACCCCTATTTTTAACAGGATTTTTAAATAATGGTTTGTTAAGTGAGACGGAACTAGAAGGAAAATGTGAGGAGGTTATTTAACCTATCTGTATTAAGAAAAATGTAATTCCTAATGTTGGATCCTATAAGAAATAGCCAATACACTACTAATGATTAATAATATTTAGATTTCCCATTTGATTTTTCAGCAATTAAGAAAACTATGTTCAGGGGTTCCCTAAGGTGACAAATTTTTAGTACACTTAAAATCTAGCTTATATTCAGAAATCACTTTTATTCATTAAATTTTTGCCAGCTTTTGGTACTTACAAAAATATCTGGGTACTGACAAAAACAATTTCCAAACAAAAATCATCTGAAATAATCACCACTTGATTTAATGCTCCTACAGCAGACTTTCCATTTCTTCTGTTATACCTTACTAGTGCTAAATTCACGAGTTTTGATGGATGTCATAGAAGTAAAATACGCCTTAATCATTTAATTTAATCTTTCTTACTGCTGAATCAGGTATGCTGCATATTGTGTACTACAGGTTCACTTGCATCTTTTAAACAAGACTGTAATACAGCAACTACCTGAAAGGCCACTACATCATTCTTTCGTTTGTTCCATGTTGTTATTTATGGTGATGTCTCATAACAGGTGGTCATCTACCCATACACGTAAGACCTAGAACTTGGCTGGCAGTATAGCCTGGACCACAAGCAGAATGTCTACATTAGCAAGAAACCAAACTATGTGTTAGTTGTGGACTAACTCCATGGTAGAGACAGTGGTGATTTGTACTATCTCTTAACTGATTCCAAAGTGTGTGTCTACACCCACTGCTGGGTATGCACACAACAGCTGGTTGGGGTGTGACCTTCCCAGTTCAACAGCATCCTGTATCCCACTTCCCTGAGCCTCAGCTCCCATGAGGGCAGGCAGACTCATAGCCAGGGTGGATCACTCTAGCTACAATACATGCTTTTTCCTTGGGAAAATGATCACCTGAAAAAACTCCCAGCATATAACAAAGAATAGTGGTTTCTCGTTTTATTTCTTCTGGTGTTTACTGAAATACTTGCATCAAGACATTGTTTAACAGAGGTGAAATCTGTTTTGCCATATGATGCTTCCTATTCTGTTTCGTGAAAAATGGAATTTTTCTCTCCATGGAAATGTACATTGATACTCTTAAAACCCTGCCAACATGTTGGTCTTTTCTGCCACAGTTCTGTGACTACTTCAAGTGACCAGGAGGCATTCAAATAATTCTGATCTTTTCCTAAAGAAAGAGTGATTCAGACATTGTGAAAAACCATTAATGAACAGATGGGCCTATAAGATTTTTTCCTCCCCTATTCTTTTAATCTCTTTGAACATTCATAATTCCATAGGCATTTATGATTCTAACATTATTACTTACTCTAAACCTAGGTATTTATGTCTTCATTTACTCATAATACATGTGAACTTGTCAAGCATCAGGGAAGTGATAACCTCAGAATGTACTGTTCCTGTTAAGCAAATTGTAAATTTAGATAATAATATAAATATACTAAGTTTCTTTCAACAAATGGAAATTTTCCTTTTTATTTTGCTGGTTATCTAGGTTCCTAGCACCCCTAACAGTCACTCAACTGTCCTCCCTTCAATTTCTTAATCACATTAATTGTTTTCTACACATCTGCTCAGTCCTCTGCTCTTACACTGTTCAATGCCCGTTGACCACTTCAATGAAGCTTCAGAGAGAAAAGCGTGTTCCCTACTACATACAAGTACCTTCTTTCTTCAGTTCTATTTCATTAATGACTTACTTACATAATTAAAACGTTCACCAGTTACACAGCCAATAATTCGCTTTCACTATTTTTGGTCAAATCTTTCCTTACGGAGTCTGAAAGATCTCTGGAAATGCCATTTCGACTGTCCTTTAGTTTTGTCCCATGATTCCTGAAGAATTCTGCAGTCAATGCTGACCCTGTGTGAGGTCAGCAGCTCACTTGCACTCAGAAACTTGTTTTATTTAAGCATATAAGGTCTATCACAGATGCTGAAAATGCTACAGTTTTTCCACAGCACGATCATTACAATATAATGAAGTTACATTGTTTCTCTCAATGCAGATCTATCTCAAAGCAATAACAGATTTGTGGGAGAGAATTAGTGGAATAATCTGTTTTCTTTCATAAAATACATGCCCTACAGCAATTTAAATAACTAAAAGAAAAAGTTATACTGTTATGTCCCAGCAACATTCCTGTAGATTATGGAATTCATATATATTTTGCACTTTTTTATTATTTCCAAGTTCTTTTTTTTTCCCACCTCTATGTTTTAAATTATGGGACAAGCACAGAAATCTGACTCTTTTTTAAAGTGTATAGGTCACTAGCTGTAACAACGCGATTCTGCCTTGGTGTCAGATGGCACAGCATTAATTATTACAGAAGATCCATAAACAAGCAATACTCAAATCCTAATGCACAGGAGAGTTATCCATTAATTTATACGAAGGTTGTAGCAAGGAATCCTAGCCTGAACATAGAAAATAAGATGAGATTTTAATGACTATACATCATTAGCCACTTTAAGGTGTATTTCAACCTCATAAAATAATCAAAATTTGTATCCCCTGCACAAATCAAATAGAAGGCCAGAACTTGCTAAATAATGTATTTAATAAATTATTTATGAAATATCTAAATGCAAATAACTGCAGAGGATTGAAATATACACACTGGTATTTAACCTGGTGTTTAATTAAGAAATGGTTGTGTTACTTAAAATTCCATTGTTTTAAACTTACTTTCTGTAGATTCAACTAACCTACTGAGATTAATCATAATAAGTTTCACCATATTTTCAAAAGGTAGATTTTCTTTACCCACTACTTCATTACACAAAACCTGTTGAATGCACACCTAACAATTGTATTGATGCATTTTAAAGATAATATGAAGAAAATACAAGACTTTACAAAGCAAATAGTAAAATTCTTGTATTTGTTTAAGCCATCTTTGTTAAGCCCTACCTGGATTGAGTATCAAAAGGGCCACTAGTCACCTAGGAACTTCCCAGTAACTGTCTTTCTGTTTAGACACTATGCTATTTGCTTTACTGCCATGATTTCTGTAAAAGATAAATTTCAACTAGTTGAAGTGCCTGGAGATTAGCATTTGTAGATCATTCAAAAATTTTACTATCAGAAAGAATACATGGGTATATGTCCTGGGTTAGCCAAAACTTCCCTTGTTTTGGGAAGCTTTGTGGTAAACTGACCAATCAGATATTCCTTGCCATGTACATATAAATGCAACATCGATTGGTTAAAAGTTCTGG
>NW_010408509.1:973-6107 GCF_000710305.1 Buceros rhinoceros silvestris | reverse complement strand
GGTTCCTCCATGTTGAACCCAGGACAACTGGGACAGAAGATATATGTACGACATTTCTAACAGGAATCTGATGTACGTAATTGCCAGTGCCTGTTGCCATGAAGGGGAGGAGCACACGCACCAGGACCTTGCAGCAGTGGAAAGCAAGTCCGTGGTAATCCATCTATTTCACATACTGTAACTGCAGTCTAGAGAAGTAACTGGAAGGGAGAATGCTACAACACCCACACCACCCTGCTGTCCCTTTGAGAAATGCTGGTGTTCCCTTGCTGACTAGCCGCTAAAGTCAGCGGGTAAAGTACAGGTTTGCTATGATGCTAACCCTCCTGCGTGCAAATCATTACACTTTAACTCTTCCTAATATCGAAGGAAATCTGCTACAGCAGTCCTTTTCTGAGTATCACTCGCGACAAAAAGAAATACCAAGAGATATAGACATCCCTAGATTCATCCTGCTGTTTTCCAGATGCCTAGAGGTAGAAGTCTAGTTGGCACAGGAGAGCGAGTGGTACTTCCAGCTGCCTGCCTGCAGCTTCATTCCCCTTGGAGATGCTTGTCTCTCCTTATTGACCGTGAAGGCCCTACCAGAAAAAATGCCATTAATCTAGGCCAATATTTCTTTCAAGTTTCAGAGGATATCTGGGGTAATTCCGCACATCTGTCATCACTGGCTGGGTCATGTAAGATATCTCTGTGCCCTTTCTAGCTTGCATTAATAATAACAGCAGCTCGACACACAGTTCAAAGCAAGTCACATCTCTTCCATTCCCTCTTGCTGGTGTGTGAGACCATACTTCTCCATGGAGGTGTGCTGACTGGGAATGCTTAAATATCTATTTTTAAGGAAATAGTCCATCGAATGAGAGACACACTCAGTTAAGTGGAGGTTTCCACAACAGGGATCATTTGTAACCGCAAGCATTGACTTCCCAGAGAAAGGATTTTTAAGAAAAAACTTTGTATCTAAGCTGTTTACGGTGGGGCTGCTCATACTTTCGAAGTTAAGCATGTTCTTAAGAGCTTCCTTCAGTTTGGATCAAACTGGTCAGTGACAGAGCTGAGAGAAACTTTCATAGCAAACATTTTTGTGAAAAATATATCTGTCGACAAAAATATAGATCTGTCGACACCAGAACGTTTTGTGGGCACATCCTTTTAGTTGTTGCATTAAAAATATCTGAAATTTCATCTGAGGCACTGAATTTCAACATTTTGTTAGCAGAAATGAGAACTTTCAGTTTAAAATAGCTCATGTAATTTTTTATTATTATTATTCAATTGATACACTTAAAACATTTTGTGATTTTTTATTTTACTGTGAGGAAAGGGGTTTTTTTCGTTTGGAGGAGAGAACAAATTGGATTACTTAGTCTAAAAGAGAGAGGATGATGGACGACATCTCTCCAAAAAGGCTGCTGTGGTGAGCCATGTGCTCTCCATGTTCATGGTGGATACAAGACAAAGTAATGGAACTTCAAATGCAGAGCCAGAAGGAAACAAAAAAAAGATAAGTGTTAGGAAAATGTTTTACTGGTAAGGCTATAGCTCTTGGAGAAGACTGCCTGACTGGAGTTCTCCACCAAGACATCTCAAACTTGTTCATGAGGACAAGCACCCTCAGCATAACAGGAAGCACTTACCCTGCCTGAGGTGGTCTCTGGGGTCTCTCTGAGCCCTGGGATTCTCCGGTGATGAGGGTTGTTTCCTTAAAGATAGAACACTATTGATATGGAAACAGTCTGGTAAGAGATGGTAGGTGCGACAAACAGTCTCTCAAGAAGAATTTCCCTCAGACCATACTGGCTTCGGCAGGCTGGTGTGACCAGCCCCAGCCTTGCCCGTACATGGTCTGCATGTGCACAGGCACAGATGAGCCTGGCAGAGGCAAAGCATTTCTGTTAATCTTTCTAAGAAATGACAAATTAAGATGTGATTATAGAACTGTTAAAAAGGAATTACCACAAGGAATTTCCAGATGGTCGTGCAGAATAAGTATTGGAGAGTGAACAACAAGTCTGAGCTATTTATCCAAGTACGGTTCTGTCTTTTCTTTGTTTCCAGTCTGCGAGTCCTGTTCGGTCCTCCAATCCGTGTAATAATTTCTTTTTCAGTCCAGTTAGAACTATCTTTCTGCCTGATAGTTCATTTTCTTGTTCAGTTCTGGTAATATTCTTTTAAACCTAATTCCCAGGGAAATAAAATTCATGGGATCCATTTGTCACCCGCTGTGGAAAATAAGTTTGGGATTTGTTTTGACTGGTGTTAAGCCCATTTGATAGTACATAATGGATGGCTTTGGTACTGTTCTGCGGAGCAGCATGCAATCCTGTATTACTGGGTATCAGAACAAAGTCACTGCTGATACCTTTCGAGGTTAATTACTGTGCAGTGAGTGACACATTATGTTTAATGCGAGAACATACTATGGCTACCTCTTCATACTGATTTTGCGGAGCTTCCAATTGTTATTTATGTGTGATGAGTGACACTTGTTTCAGAGCCATCTAAGTGACTTAAATACAACAGTTTAACCATTTTGCAGGATCTCATCCCTGTAGATGATTCTGGCATAATGCACCTTGCAAATGTTTCTACACTTCCAGCTGATGCCTAGATAATTCCCTACTCCCCCTTTCTCATCAAAGCTTGTAAACCCTTATTTGCTCTTTGCACTGTGGCTAGATTTTTAATTTTTTTTTTAAGTGCTGAGCACTGCACATAAATCACAGAGGTCACCATGAGATCCTGATGGCATTTCTCACCTAACTGGAGGTTTCTGTATTTGATAAAACAGCCAAATGTTGTGTTCACGGAATCACCTGCTTGGAAGAGACCTTCAAGATCATTGAGTCCAACCGTACATCCTGCACTGGTCCCTATCTGTAAAGAAATTTTTCCTAATAACCAACCTAAACCTCTCCTGGTGCAACTTGAGGCTCTTTCCTCTAGTCCTGTCTGTTGTTACACGGGAGAAGAGACTGACCCCCACCTCACTACAACCTCCTTTCAGGTAGTTGTACAGAGCGATAAAAGGTCTCCCATCAGCCTCCTTTTCTTCAGGCTAAACAACCCCAGTTCCTTCAGCCGCCACAGAATCAAAGTTCATTCTAGATGGTCCTCCGGGAGATGATCCCAGGGATGGAGGAATATGTCAGTCAAATCAACAGGAATATTCTTGTTGTCACTCAAAGGAGGCCTTTAAAAACCACTCAGAAATCAAAAACCTTGGAGAGCATGGGATTTGCTGTTGCTGCTGAGAATCGGACTGAATTGCAGTGTTACTAAGGGAAATTTCCCAAGGTGTTTTACAGGAGCTAGATACACATTCCTATTGAATTTTGCTGGAAATTAGATTTTGCTACTTCTGAAAAAACTTGCCTTTATGATCTAACTGGAGCAAGGCTGTTCTAGTCCTAAAAGGCATGCTGCTAACACAGCATCAAGTTCCCTAGGTTAAAATAACACAGAGCAACAAAATAATAAACTTTACAGCAAGGCTGAGCAGGTCCTTGTTCACAACTTCACTGACTGGTGACGAGACAAGGGGGACTCTGTAACTTCTTCAGCATTCCCATTCCTTGTGCTCAGCCTCCTTTGTCACTAGGTCTTGCACTTCCAAATCACAGCATTGTTCACAGCCAACTGGTTAAGTATTCTTGCCAAGGAAATCTGCAAGGGAAAGCAGCTTCCTTCTTTTCATTTCTTTCCTGAGAAATTGTGCCTCTGCAATGTTCTGTCTTTCATTTATTACTGTATGACTCATGGCTTCATTCTACGTTGTCTCACACCCTCGTGTTTGCACTATTCCATCCACAGTAATCAAGGGTGTTACTGAATTTACATCACCTTGTAATGTGGGGAATGGGGTAAGAAAGGAAGGGAGACAATGCTGTACGCACCCTGTTCATCTAAGCAAAACGAATTCTGTGTACCCAGCATGCAGTTACTTTAGCTGTAGCAAAGTCCAAAGAAAACAGTGTCCTTACACCACAGTCAGCTAGGAACTATTACCACAACTTCCACTCTCAGTGTCAAAATAAGTCTTTCCTTCCAGACAGAGCAGTATAAGTTTTCTTTGGAGGGTTCAGAGAAGAGCTCTCAATCTACATCCTATATATGGCGTTTGTGGAAGGAACGTGTATTCACTCTTTTATCAAAATGTTGGTATTTGCTTTGTAGTCTGTGAGGCTTTCCGTTGCTTCATCATTGCTTTCAAGGCTAGTAGTATGCTGATGGTGAGTACTGGCAAAAGTTATTTTCCCTCAGTGCTTCTTTCTCCATCATGTACTTGCATCTGTAGACTAAGTCTAGTTCATAGGCTTTGAAGTTAACCTTAAGTATCCATGGATGAAACTAATGGAAATATAGGAATGGTCTCTCTGTAACTTTTCTTTGTGTATCATTTAAAATTCTGACTACTTTTTAAATGAGGATTTAAAACAATATACCATTTGAACTCATAAAATTCACCTCTGTGAAAGACGGCATGTGGCTCAAAATATACTTACCCTACATAGGAGTAGACAGTTCTGGAAACAAAATGCTTTCAACAGCCTTTCCCATGCAGAATGACTAACCTGCTGAAATCATACCTATCAGCTCATACAAATGAGCAGGTAGGGTTCAGGAAAATACAGGAGTTTTCTGATCAGTTGCCAACATTTCCATTTAAATGACAAGGATTTTGCTTCACAGGCTATTTCTGTGTATTCTTTGTGTCACTGCGATATACTTTTCAAGTTGTACTTGTGCGGAAGATTTTACTGGCTGTAAATCATGATTTCTTGTTTGAGGAAGATTTCTGTAGAGAACGTCTGCTGATCCTGACCACATCTTGGCATATTGCAGCTCTGTTAATAAATCTAGTTCTTAGCCTTGCCCTTAGCCTTAAGGCCAGGGTTTAGGATACACGCCCATAAAGCATAAATCTGCATTATGATCTGATGGGAAAAAGGAAAAGATGGGAGGCTGGCATTCACAAGTAAATTGGGAGTAGCCTTCATCTGCGATGAAAGCTAAGGTTGCCTTCATGTATAGAAGTATATACAGTATATACCGTATCATCAGTGGTTTTCTTCTTGTTCCCTGCATATTTCTCCATACTTTCCCCTACCCTTCAATTTTTGTAGAGCAT